>NC_041221.1:136067317-136067921 GCF_002837175.3 Physeter macrocephalus
AATGATCAAGGGATCAATCCAAGAAGAAGATATAACAATTATAAATATATATGCACCCAACATAGGAGAACCTCAATACATAAGGCAAATGCTAACAGCTGTAAAAGAGGAAATCGACAGTAACACAATAATAGTGGGGGACTTTAACACCTCACTTACACCAATGGACAGATCATCCAGACAGAAAATTAATAAGGAAACATAAGGTTTAAATGGCACAATAGACCAGATGGATTTAATTCATATTTATAGGACATTCCATCTGAAAACAGCAGAATACACTTTCTTCTCAAGTACACACGGAACATTCTCCAGTATAGATCACATCTTGGGTCACAAATCAAGCCTTGGTAAATTTAAGAAAATTGAAATCATATCAAGCATCTTTTCCGACCACAACGCTATGAGATTAGAAATCAATTACAGGGAAATAATGTAAAAAACACAAACACATGGAGGCTAAGCAATACGTTACTAAATAACCAAGAGATCACTGAAGAAATCAAAGAGGAAATCAAAAAATACCTAGAGACAAATTACAATGAAAACACGACGATCCAAAACCTATGGGATGCAACAAAAGCAGTTCTAAGAGGGAAGTTTA
>NC_041221.1:136069064-136069898 GCF_002837175.3 Physeter macrocephalus
AAATACCTAGGAATAAACCTACCTAGGGAGACACAAGACCTGTATGCAGAAAACTATAAGACACTGATGAAAGAAATTAAAGATGATACCAACAGATGGAGAGATATACCATGTTCTTGGATTGGAAGAATCAATATTGTGAAAATGACTATACTACCCAAAGCAATCTACAGATTCAATGCAATCCCTATCAAATTACCAGTGGCATTTTTTATGGAACTAGAACAAAAAATCTTTAAAATTTGTATGGAGACACAAAAGCCCCCGAATAGCCAAAGCAGTCTTGAGGAAAAAAACAGAGCTGGAGGAATCAGACTCCCTGCCTTCAGACTACACTACAAAGCTACAGTAATCAAGACAATATGGTACTGGCACAAAAACAGAAATATAGATCAATGGAAAATAATAGAAAGCCCAGAGATAAACCCACGCACCTATGGTCAACTAATCTATGACAAAGGAGGCAAGGATATACAATGGAGAAAAGACAGTCTCTTCAATAAGTGGTGCTGGGAAAATTGGACAGCTACATGTCCAGAATGAAATTAGAACACTCCCTAACACCATACACCAAAATAAACTCAAAATGGATTAGAGACCTAAATGTAAGACTGGATACTATAAAACTCTTAGAGGAAAACATAGGAAGAACACTCTTTGACATAAATCACAGCAAGATCTTTTTTGATCCACCTCCTAGAGTAATGGAAATAAAAACAAAAATAAACAAATGGGACCTAATGAAACTTAAAAGCTTTTGCACAGCAAAGGAAACCATAAACAAGACGAAAAAACAACCCTCAGAATGGGAGAAAATACTTGCAAACGAATCAA
>NC_041221.1:136070005-136128841 GCF_002837175.3 Physeter macrocephalus
CTCCTAGAGTAATGGAAATAAAAACAAAAATAAACAAATGGAACCCAATGAAACTTAAAAGCTTTCGCACAGCAAAGGAAACTATAAACAAGACAAAAAGACAACCCTCAGAATGGGAGAAAATATTTGCAAATGAATCAACAGGCAAAGGATTAATTTCCAAAATATATAAACAGCTCATGCAGCTCAATATTAAAGAAACAAACAACCCAATCAAAAAATGGGCAGAAGACCTAAATAGACATTTCTCCAAAGAAGACATACAGATGGCCAAGAGGCACATGAAAAGCTGCTCAACAACACTAATTATTAGAGAAATACAAATCAAAGCTGCAATGAGATATCACCTCACACCGGTTAGAATGGGCATCATCAGAAAATCTAAGGAAAACAAATATATATTAATGCATATATGTGGAATCTAGAAAAATGGTACATATGAACCAGTTTGCAGGGCAGAAATAGAGACAGAGATGTAGAGAACAAACGTATGGACACCAAGGGAGGAAAGCAGGTTGGGGTGGTGGTGGTGGTGGGATGAATTGAGAGATTGGGATTGACATGTATACACTAATATGTATAAAATAGATAACTAATAAGAACCTGCTGTATAAAAATAAATAAATTAAATTTTTAAAAAAGATTGATAACTGTTACATCACAACTGTTAACATCACTAGGAAGAACTCTCTAGTGCTACCTCTTTGTAGTGACACCCACTCCTACTTCATGCCTCCCTGGTCCTCCTCCCTGACCTCTGGAAACCACTAATCTGTTCTCCATCTCCATAGTTTTGTCATTTTGAGAATGTTGTATAAATGACATCATACAGTATGCAACCTTTTGAGATTGAATTTTTTCACTAAGTGTAAGGCTCTTGAGCTTCCTCCAGGTTGTTGCATGTATGATCAGTAGTTTGTTCTTTTCTATTGCTAAGTAGTATTCTTACATGGATGTGCCACTGTTTAGCCATTCACCAGTTGAAGGATATTTGAATTGTTTCCAGTGTTTGGTGATTATGAATCAAGTTACTGTGAACATCTGTGCAACAGGTTTGTGTGAGAACATAAGCTTCACTTCACTTGGGTAAATACCTAAGAGTTGGATTGTTGGGTTGCATGGTAAGTGTAAATTTATGTGAAATGGCTAAACTGTTTTGCCAGCTGTCTCTACCATTTTGCATTCACACCAGCATTGTATGAGAGTTACGGTTGCTCTGCATTCCTGCCAGCACTGGGTATTATCACTTTCTTATAAAAATGTCAGCCATTCTAATACATGTGTAATACTACCCTACATAACTCTTAAACCGTAAGTAAGACCGTGTCACGACCCTTCTTAAAATATGCTTCACATCACACTCAGAATAAAATTCAAGGTCATTTCTGAGGCCTGCCAGACCCTCTCTCCTGACCTCTGGGTCTCACTCGGCTCCAGCCGCAGCAACCTCCCTGTTGTTTCTCTGACATTCTAAGCTTGTTCCGCTGGAATGTTCTTACCCTCGGTATCCAGGTGACTCAGTTTCTCGCTCCATTTACTCTCTGTCTAATATCAGCTTCTCAGAGGCCTACCCTGATGGTCCAAATGAGCCCCATCCCTCCACTCAGCTCACAATTCTCCTACCCTGTTTTATTTTTCTTCAAGGCACTTATCTCTTCTTGATATAATACTATATCAATTACTGAACTATTTACTGTCTGTGTCCCCCATAAGGACAGGGATTGGCTTTTTTTTTTTTTTTTTTTTTTTTTGTGGTACGCGGGCCTCCCTCTGCTGCGGGCTCTCCCGCTGCGGAGCACAGGCTCCGGACGCGCAGGCTCAGCGGCCATGGCTCACGGGCCCAGCCGCTCCGCGGCATGTGGGATCCTCCCAGACCGGGGCGTGAACCTGGTTCCCCTGCATCCGCAGGCGGACGCGCAACCGCTGCGCCACCAGGGAAGCCCGGGATTGGCTTTTTGATGACTGTTTCCAGTGCTTAACACAGTGCTTGGCACATAGGAGACACTCAATAAATATTTGTTGAATGAATGTGTATCGGAGACCTCTTGTGACCCTCCTCCCATCCTGGCCCACCTTTTACTCAGCCATCGCCATGGCAACCAGTTTTGGGGCAGGTAAAAGCCCCCTGGGTTAGCTGCTCCCCACAAGTCTTGCCTTCTGCCCAGGCTTGTGTCTGGACTCAAGCACTGTGGCCTGGAAGTGTGAGGAACTTAACCCTACTGGGGCAACCCTGGACCCACAGATATACACTCGCTTCTCTGATGCTCAGTGGACAGTTCTGAGGTGCCCTACGTGTTGCTCCTCAGCAGGTCCTCCCTGCCGGATTGAGCCCCACTTGCCCACGTGGTGACCAACTCCGCAACACACCATTGTCCTGCTTTCCTTCTTTCCAGTCCCCCTCTCCCCACGCCCCTACTCCTGTTCCCAGGGGCCTGGTACATAATAAATATTTATTAAGTGAATAAGGTAATTACTAGCAATACACACACACACACACACACACACACACACACACACACACACAAAAGAAAAGAAAAAAGAAAATGTATGTCCACACAAAGGCTTGTCATGAATTGTCGTAGCAGGTTTATTTATTTATTTATTTATTTTAGATTTTTTAAAATTGAAGTATAGTTGATTTACAGTGTCATCTTAGTTTCTGGTATATAGCAAAGTGATTCATAGATAGATAGAGATATTCTTTTTCAGATTCTTTTCCATTATAGTTTATTACAAGGTATTGAATATAGTTCTCTGTGCTATATAGTAGGACCTTTTTGTTTATCTCTTTTGTATATAGTAGTTTGTATCTGCTAATCCCAAACTCCTTATTTATTCCTCTGCCACCCCTTTCCCCTTTGGTACCATAAGTTTGTTTTCTTATTTATTTATTTATTTATTTTATTTATTTATTTTTGGCTGCGTTGGGTCTTCCTTGTGTGCGTGCTTTCTCTAGCTGCTGCGAGCGGGGTCTACTTTTCGTTGCAGTGCATGGGCATCTCAATGCGTTGGCTTCTCTTATTGTGGAGCACGGGCTCTAGGCATGCGGGCTTCCATAGTTGTGGCACGCAGGCTTCCGTAGTTGTGGCTCGCAGGCTCTAGAGCGCAGGCTCAGTAGCTGTGGCGCACGGGCTTCGTTGCCCCGCAGCATGTGGGAACTTCCCGGACCAGGGCTTGAACCCTTGTCCCCTGCATTGACAGGCGGATTCGTAACCACTGTGCCACCAGGGAAGCCTATAAGTTTGTTTTCTATGTCTGTAAGTCAAAGCAGCATTATTTATAATAGCCCAAAACTGGAAATGGCCCAGGTGTCCATCAACAAGCAAATAGATAAATTGTGGTATATTCATACAATAGTTTACTACTCAGTAATAAAAAGAAACAAATGCTGATAAATGCTACAACATGAATGGACCTCCAGAACATTATGCTGAGTGAAAGAGGCCAGACAGGAGAGTACATACTGGATGATTATATTTACACTGTTTTTTTTTTGTTTTTGTCTGCACTGCATGGCTTGTGGGATCTCAGTTCCCTGGCCAGAGATTGAACCCAGGCCACAGCAGTGAAAGTGCCAGATTCTAACCACTAGACCACCAGGGAAATCCCTGGATGATTACATTTAAATGAAGTTCTAGAACAAGCAAAATGAAGCTATGGGAACAGAAAACTGAGCTGAGATTGATGGGGGCTGGCCATGGGGAGGGAGGATATTGACTGGAAAGAGGACTCAGGAAAATTGTACAGATTATGGAAATATTCTATATCTTTTGTAGAGTGGTGGATACTTGGGTATTTGTCAAAACTCACATAACTGTACACCTTAAACATGTGCATTCTATTGTATGCAAATTATACCTCAATAAGGCTGATTTTTTTTTTTTCCCGGTACACGGACCTCTCACTGTTGTGGCCTCTCCCATTGTGGAGCACAGGCTCCGGACGTGCAGGCCCAGCGGCCATGGCTCACGGGCCCAGCCGCTCCGTGGCATGTGGGATCTTCCCGGACCAGGGCACGAACCCGTGTTCCCTGCATTGGCAGGCAGACTCTCAACCACTGCGCCACCAGGGAAGGCCCAAAGGCTGATTTTTAAAGTGAATTAACTATAAATTCTATGAAGGGAAGAAAATATGGTATGTAAGAGAGAATGGGGGGAAGGAAGATTACTTTTGATTGGTTGGCCAAGTGATTCTTGAGGAGGTAACATTTGAGCAGAGATTTGAATGTCAAGAGGGAGACAGCCATGCAAAGATCTAGGGGAGGCCATTCCAGAAAAAGGTCAATGCGGGAACAAAGACCAGAACAGGAAGGAGTTTGATAATCTTGGGAACAGTCTGAAGGCCATTGTGACTAGGTGAAGTGGGTAGGTCAGAGAGTGGTATGAGACAGGGTGGAGAGTTGGGCGGAAGCCAGATCACATACGACCTTATCAGCCCCAATAAAGGTGTGGAATTTGAAATGAATAAAATGCAAATCCCTCATGGGTCTAGTGGAGCAGAAACACATAAGCAAATAAAGGCAAATACAGGGTCATGGGTGATATTTTGGGGACGTGTACAGGGAAAGAGGAGGGAGTAGTCAGCGCTACCTGGGAACATCTGGGAAGGCTTCCCAGAGGAGGTGACATTTCAGCCAAGACTTGAAGGAAGAGTAGCAGAGGAGAAAGGGTGTTCCAGTGGAGGGTGCTGTGTCTATAGTAGCCCAGAGGTGAGCAGCTCCATGGAACATTCAAAGACCTGAGCATAACATAGGTCTAGTTGGAGTTTTGCCTCTAGGGTAGTGGCAGGAGATCTGAGGTTGAAGAGAAAGGCTTTTAAATGCCTCATCAAGGACTTCCCTGCTGGCCCATTGGTTAAGACTCCGAATTTCCACTGCAGGGGGAAAGGGTTCGATCCCTGGTCAGGGAACTGAGATCCCACATGCCGTGAGGTACAGCCAAAATACATAAATAAACGCCTCATCAGACTTGATCCTGCAGGGGATGGGAAACCCCTAGAGAATTTTAAGTAAGAGAGTATTAAGGCCAAGTTTATATTTGGGATCAAGACCTCCAGATTGGGCACATGGAGAGCAAGACCGCTGGTTCTGGTGTGAAATCACGGGGAAGGCCTGAACAAGGACGGGTGGGGCAGGGAGAAGGGCCAAACTCTGCTACGAGGTAATCAGGACTATCCCGAACTCAGGGAAGTTCAGGTCTCTGGCTTGAAGGCCTGGCTTCCCTGCAGGACGGTGGTCCAGTTAAGCCGGGCACACAAGGAGAGACAGGTTGAGGAAAACATCGACAGAGTTTGAGGCACCAGAGGGCCATAAATGCTAACTTTTATGGGCTCTGCTCCCTCAGAGGGCTTCTTACTTGAAGATTCCTAGGCCCTGGCCCCAGTGATTCGGAAGCAGTGGGTCTAGGATGGAGCCCAGAAAACTGCATGTGTACACAGTGCCCCTCCCACTCTGAGGCAGGTGGACTCCACACCTACAGAGCTGTCAATTTGGCCTCTCCAGGGAGGGGCCTGGAGCAGGAGGTGGACAACAGGCACACTCTCATCTGGGCTGTGACCAAAGCAGCCAGAAATTCGGCAAAGGTGGTGTCCAAAATAAGGCTCTGGGGGTAATGGGTGCAAAGGTCTCCCCTGCTTCAGCTAAAGAGTTGCACTAGAGAGAAACAGCAAGGTTCTACTGTATAGCACAGGGGACTGTATTCAATATCCTATGATAAGCCATAATGGAAAAGAATATATATATGTATAACTGAGTCACTTTGCTGTAGAGCAGAAATTAAACACAATATTATAAATCAACTATACTTCAATAAAATTAAAAAAAAAAAAAGAATTGCACTAGAGTGGCCCTGGTCATCATGTGTAACTCCTGATCACCTGACCAAGGAGCCACAGGAATTAGTGGTAGGGCCAAGATGAAGCAGATACCTTTTAACTTGTTCCCTCTCCGAGGGTGTGGATGGAGGGTAGCCATGGTGGGGATACATGGAGGCTTCGGTGACCTGGAGAAGTGCTCTGTGCAAAGAGAGCAGCTTTTGTGTGCATCAATTTACCCTTGCGACATCTCTATGTGCCTGGGCCTATTATTATTTCCACTTAACAGATGAGAAAACTGAGTCCCAAAAACATTTAGTAAAATGTTCTGGGCTCCAAGATGAGGATGTAGGGGAACTGGGGCTGGAATGCAGGTCTCTGGACACTCCTAATCATAGCATTACCCTGCTTCCCTGAGTGGGAGAAGTCACTTCACCTCTTAAATCAGGGGTCCCCAAACCCAGGGCCATGGACGGGTTTCAGTCCGTGGCCTGTTAGGAACCGGGCCACACAACAGGAGGTGAGTGGTAGACGAGCAAGCGAAGCTTCATCTGTATTTACAGCCGCTCCCCATTGCTCACGTTACCACCTGAGCTCCGCCTCCTGTCAGCATTATGGTGAGTTGTATAATTATTTCATTATATATTACAATGTAATAATAATAGAAATAAAGTGCACAATAAATGTAATGTACTTGAATCATCCCGAAACCATCCCCCCCACCCCACCCCACCCCCGGTCCATGGAAAAATTGTCTTCCATGAAACCAGTCCCTGGTGCCAAAAAGGTTGGGGACCACTGTCTTAAATGATCGTCCAAGCAAGGGATGGGCGAAAGTACACGTTTTCCTTGTCCTATCCCTTTCAGAAAGTGTCTATAGTCCTTACCATGTGTGTTTTCCAAAGAAAAGGCTCCCAGGGCCCGAGGAGCTAGGATTTAGAGCCTCATGGTACAAACCGACTTGTCGGGTCCCAGCCAGGAACAATTGCCCATCTTCTAAGAATCTCACAGCAGTGCCACATGCCTCAGCTTTATCCAAGCAACAGAAGGAGGTGGTGGAGGCGGCGGTGGCAGCAGCAGCCTCAGCAGCAGCAGCAAATCTGTCCCCAGTGCACGACAGCATTGTTTTGCTGTGATGGAATACACATGGCATATGTCTGCAAAGTTACTATCTTGAGAGCGGGTAGAAAGGGGATTTTTCATGTGCCAGATTTCACTTTCCTTTCTGAAACAATTCTTGTAGTAAACAGAGGTTTTCTGATCTTGCTAAGATCCAGAAGATGGGAATTCCTTTACGCATTTTAAGTAAAACTACTGTCTTGTAGAGTTTCAGTCTATTGATGGTGCAAATGTTTTTTAAATGTGGAAGCTCTCCTATGCCCCCTCCCTCCCTCCAAAGGCCAGGACAGGAAGAGGCACTGCCATCTATAGGCAACCAACTCTGTTCCAGTCTCAGACCACCCCAGTGATGAGACCACCGTCTGTCCTGTGGCTGCCATCCCCTGGCAAATGGGGTGGGTAAGAGGAAAGGCTTGCTGAGCGTGGGAGGCCTGGGGCAGAGGGGGAGAGGCAAGGAAGGGCCAGGAAGCGAGCAGAATGTGACTTTTAGGAGGAGAATTATTTTGAACTACATCTTGTGTGCTGACAGCATAATAATCATTATTAGGACCTCAGATGCAACAAGAAGCCCGCCCTGAAGTTAAATTTTCCCTTTCCGATAAGTGTGGCCTGTCAACCCAGCCTAAGATGGCTCAATGCAACCTCCTCCATGGTAGGGGGTTGACATGCTTCAGCTGCTCCCTCAGTTACCTTTCATTAAGGACTTTGCCTTATTGGTAAACAGGGGCACCTGTTTGCCTTAGCCTTATCAAATCAACCTGACAACTACTTTGTGCAAGAACCAGAGTTGTATTTGCATTTTTCTACCCACATTTAGTTTTGGGGGGTGCTATTTCATGGAGGGGCAGAACTGTGGCCTGAATGATGCTCAGACAGATTTTGATTGGCTTTCACAGTGTTTTTAAAATTGGTTTTCACATCAAAATCCTGTTTGCCAGCTTCTCTTGAAAAAATCAGAAAACTTGGCCGCACTGGGCCACATTCCCCTAGGCCAGGTGGCCAGATAGTGGCTCCCTTTGCACAGAGTTTGCTCTCCAGTTTGCCATAACCCCACCACTCCCCACCATCCCCCTTCCACACCCTAAGAAAGGGTACAAGTTAAAAGGCAGATATGGAGAAACGAGTTTCAGTCTTGGCCCACCCCTTACCTCCTAGGGCCCCTTGAACAGGTGTCTACATCTCTCTGAAGCCTGTTTTTAATCCCTAGGAAGAAGAGAATAATGAGACAATGCATGCAGAGCACTGGCCAGAAGCCTCGCCTTAGAGGAAGCACTCACGGAGAATTTGCCCTGTATGTTTATTGGTGATTATGACTAATTCCTGTCAATGACGCAGGGGAGACCCAACACTGTATACAAATGGACACACCTACTGAAATGTAAGTTTGATATAAGCAAGGATTTTGAAAATCTGTTTTGCTTATTCCTACATCTCTAGAGCTTAGTACAGTCCCTGGCACATGGTTGGCGGTTGGTACTTAGTAAACGTGCTGACTGAATATGTGGATTTAATGTTTCCCTGAGTTCTTATTCTTCATATGTCATGTGCTAAATCATCATTAGTCCATTGTATAAATATAAATGCAAATGGACATATGGGCTGAGTATTTCAAATTTATATGTGCTGATTTTTTTTTCTTATTTTCAAAATATCAAAAAGTAGGGAGATTCTTGAGTTGATGGGAACTTCATACTCAGTTGAATCACAGCCTAGGAGAAAAATGTGTTTTCCTCCAGGGCTGGGTTTCTAAGATCATTATACGAATGCCAGGCCACTTCAGGAATCAGTGCTTCAAAAAGTCACAATTAAAATTGCACGGCTTTATGTGATGCCTCTTGAGAACTCAAGGTGCTGTACAAACACATTTAAAGCATGAAGTGCTCCCTGAAGCACTTTCTTCAGAAGTAATACTTCCAGAGAGGAGAGTGCACTTAGGTAAAACCAATGGTGGGTTCTATGCCATGATCTCAGCAAGACAACCTCTGAGTGCTGGAGTTTGCACCCCAGTGGATGCAACTTTCCTGGAAATACGGAAGGTGAGTTGGCTCCCAAGTGGATTCAAAGCTATCCTACTGGAATAATATTGGAATATTATGTTACATGTGCCTACGGGACTCTTCAATAAGCTTGTGGTTTTGGTATTGGTGGCCTGTAGGGGTCAGCTGTGTTTTTTGTTTGCTAGGCATCCGTTCTTCCTAGTGCTGGTAACTAAGCTTCTATTTTCCTGGGGAAGCTGTTCCTTCCAAATTTTAAACTGTGGGGTTTGGGGGGGCGGCTAACCTTCCTCCCAGGCTCCAGAGGACAGCATGGAACTAGCCAAGATGTCACATCCCCTGGCTGCAAACACACATTCAGAGGAAAGCAAGTTACCCAAAGCCGATGCAAACAGTCAGACTCCAGTCTGGAGCTTTTCTTAGTACTGTTGGGAAAGAGAAAGCCTTTTGTCTGCTGGGAACTTTTTGCTATGAGAATGTAATTCTGACACTCTCAGAGGGACTGACTGAGAATGCAGAGAAAAGAGAGCTGAGAGAGCAAGAGAGGAGACTCCTGGTGATACTGTTTGAGTGCCTGGATCCAGCTATGCCTGAAGTTCAGATTTGCCTCTGGACTCCTGATTTCAAGAGCTAATAAATTCTCTCTCCCTCTTTCTTAAACTGATTTGAACAGCATTTTAGTCACTTGCAATGGAGACACTCCTGACTAGCAAATTGGAATTCGAAAATGTAAATCAGAAAAAGAGGCATAAAACTGTGAGACTCATTGCTCAGGTGAAACCTAAAACCTTGAACCATGACCAGAAGCAAACTCATGCCTCTTTCTCCTTCACATGAACCTCAAATTCCATTAGAACCAGGCAGAGCAGTGAGCTAGTGAACAGTAGAAGTGAAATTTTTTTCTCCTTTCTTTAATATCCTCACACAAAAAAAGAATCTGGTCATTCTTTTCTGGGTTTTGTGCATGTGCTGGCCACACTCACTGGCTTTCCTTTCACATGTGTTCATTTGTCTGCTTCCATGGGGGGAAGACATTGAAATAAGCCAGAGGCCAAGTCTTAGTGGATTTCTCCAGTGCTTTAAAACTCTGTTCTTAGGGGAATTCCACAGTGTTTGCTATTGAGCCTGAGAGCTCCAGAAAGTCATTGTTTGACTTGTGCAGCATGTAGGGATGTTCATTTAACAGGGTTACTGAGCGCCTCTGCCTGCCAGGCTCTGACCACCACACACGTGTGAGCAAGGGGGCGCAGTCTTTCTCTTTTTCAGGAGGGGTGGTTTCTAGTCCTTGGTCAGCCCTTCCTTACCCTTTGGGGCTGTACCTTTGCCCCTACTCTCCCTTCTGACCAGGTTGAATTCTGCTGCTAAATGATTCTTTACAAAACACTGCATCCCATTCCCATTTCCCATTCTGAGGAGCTTCAGTGGTTTCCTATAATTTTTGTATTAAATCTATACTCTTCTCAGGCCTTAATAAAACTAATACTAATAATAAAGAAAAGTGAATAGTTTGGAGTACTTACTATGTACCAAACACCACATTTAGGTTTCATATGCATTATCTTAGTTAATCCTCAAAATAACACTATAGATACACTGCGGGTGGGGATGAGGGTGGGAAATAAAAACACTGTAAAGTAGATAACAATGTTATCCCTATTTTTTTCCAGATAAGGAAGCTAACGCACAGAGAGGTTAAATAACTTACTCAAGGTCATGTGGCCAATAAGTGATGGAGTTCGACCCTGTCACTCCATCCAGACCCCATGTTCCTACCAGAAGATTTTGCTGTCTCGAAAGCTCCTCTACAATCTGCTGTGTCTCTACCTTATTTCTCACAACTGTCTAATTTCCACAGTCCACTTAGGCTGATCTTATGGCTATGCCCACCATTCTCGAGTGTTATTGCCTTTGCTTATTTGTTCAATCATTCATTCATTCATTTATTCATTCAGTAAATATTTACTGAGCCCCTGCCCCAGGTGCTCATGTCATCCAGATGATATAACCAAGAATGCTCTCTTCTCTCACCACTTCTCCAAATCCTCCAAATTTCAGGCTTTGTTCCAGACCCTTTCTTTTATACATCCCACTTCAGCCAATGCAGCTGGCATGGCATCCCTCTCCATGAATGCTGAGGGCAGAGAAGGGCATGACATAGTTTAGCACTCAATTTCACAGGGGCTTTGTGAGCTCTCATCCTGTCTCACTGTCCTATCAGGAGTGTGATGTCTGGAGGACCGAGTCAGAGAACTTGCTCCTTTCATATCTATCCCAGTGTGGCGTGTACATCAGGCATCCAAGAAACATTCTTTCACCCAGTTGGTGACTGAACAAATGGGGTCCAATGAAAATACAACGATTTTTAAAAAAATTAATTTATTTATATTTTTGGCTGTGTTGGGTCTTCGTTGCTGCGCTCAGGCTTTCTCTAGTTGCAGTGAGCTGGGGCTCCTCTTTGTTGCGGTGCGCGGGCTTCTTCTTGAAGTGGCTTCTCTTGTTGTGGAGCATGGGCTCTAGGCGCACGGGCTTCAGTAGTGTGGCACTTGGGCTCAGTAGCTGTGGCTTGCGGGCTCTAGAGCACAGGCTCAGTAGTTATGGCACACGGGATTAGCTGCTCTGCGGCATGTGGGATCTTCCTGGACCACGGCTCGAACCCATGTTCCCTGCATTGGCAGGCGGATTCTTAACCACTGTGCCACCAGGGAAGCCCTACAATGATTTTTTAAATGGCCTTCTGAAAAACTGTGAATCTGGGTTCTTCCTTTGACCTAGAATTCACCTCAAGTTGATGACAGTCTCCTGAGGTAGGTATTATACCCATTTTACAGATAAGACTGAGGCTCAAGGAAGGTGGGTAACTTGTCTGATTTCACAAAATGAATAAACCTCAGAGCACAAATTCCCAACCCCTGCATCATGCTGCCTCCACAATCCTTGGATGGTTCTCCTGAGTTCACAAATGTTGCAAATCCATTGCAGTTCCAGTGGCTAATGGACTTTCACAAAAAATATGCTTTGTCAGGACCTTCCACACAGACATTTTTCTTTATTTCTGGGAATGGAAACTTGTGAAGAAACTCCAGTGACTTCTACATCTGGCTGGCTGCTTACTCCTGGGACTTGAGGTCAAATCCTAGAAAAGAGTCATGTGGGATGTGCTCCCTGGCCGTGTCTCCCTTGAGTTTGTACTCATATGATAGCGCTCCTTCCTCAAGGGGGTGGTAGGGATGGAGGAGGGGAACGTTCTGTTTTTCCTTTGGTGGTTATGCCCCGTCATACCCAAGCAGCTGAGTAAAAGGGGAGTGGCCAAGGACCTTACTGAAAACACTGTTCTTTCATCTCTTCTCCCCCAGCATGACCCCATATGTCCCAGCTGCCCTCTCCAGCCTCGCTCCCTTGCCGGGGCAGTTATCTCCGCCTTCGCCCTCACCCTCACCTTGCCCTGCCCACAGTAGAGCCTCAGAGGCCCTGTGCTTTCCCCTCGGGCCTACATCAGGTTCTTCTCACCTGCTCCTCTTTCTCTGCAGTTCTCACTTTTGTAGCCTCTCAGCCTCCCTTCTCTTAATGCTATTAGTACATGTTTCCTTTCAGCAGCCTCTCCCCAAACCACTGCTCCTTCTCCTTTCTCTAGATCCCTTCTCCATTCTCTCTGCTCCTAGCACTTCTCCCCTCCACTGCCTCCCTCAAACCTCATTCTAGCCCAACTCTTCCCCAACCTGTCCCTAACCTGCAGTTGGAGTTCCCCTCCTCAGATCTGCCACCTCAGGTGTGGCTGCCCCTGCCCTGCTCCCACCATCTTCCTGCCTCCGAATCTCTGCCCTTTGGGACCTGGGCTCATGTTTTAAATCTCTTCTCTCCTATTAGTACAACTCTGACTGGAGTCATGACTCTACTTTATCTTTCACAACTGTCTTTTATTCCCGTTTGTATGCTAATTTCTTTTTTTTTTTTAGATTTTTTTTTGATGTGGACCATTTTTAAAGTCTTTGTTGAATTTGTTACACTATTGCTTCTGTTTTATATTTTGGTTTTTTGGCCACGGGGCCTGTGGGATCATTGCTCCCCAACCGGGGCTCAAACCTATATCCCCTGCATTGGAAGGCGAAGTCTCAACCACTGGCCTGCCAGAGAAGTCCCGCTAGTTTTTTTTTTTAAATAAATGCATAAAAATAAAGAAGTGTCACTTAAAATGAAACTATTAAGTAAACAGTACAGGTGGTACTTGGATATGAGGTGCACCACCGATAAAGTCCTGATCTTCAAGGATCATGCCTCAAGCAGCCTGGCATTGCTCATTACCAGGCACCAAAATGTGCTCACTACAAGTTATTTATAAAATAACTTTTTGGTTTAAAATCCCACAGGCTGAGAGGGAAGGACGACATACATGAAACCTCCATAGTGGTGCAGGGACTAGAAGAGTAAAACTTAAATGGAACTCAGAAAGTGAAGGGATGAAATAAGCAGTGGCTTTCAAACCAGGACCTCCATGGAGCGTTAGATTTTCATTTTGAAGCTGATGGTCTATGTCTGGCAACTGGAAAGTCATAGAGGTGCAGGCATACGATTATAGTGAGAAAGGGGAGGAAATTGAAGAGAAAATCGATATCTAATCTGAAAAACAAAAAAGCTTTTCAAGTAGGACTTCCAGGCTTGTTCTAGGCTTTGCTCTGGGAGTGTTTCAGTGCTTTCTCTTTCTGTTGGAATAGAAGGAGGCCTTCAGGACAGGAGGTCTGGGCCTGGGCTACAGCCCGTCTCCTCCCCTCTCCTGAATGAATGAAGTCTTATTACTTTCTCCAGCAAAGGCTGCACTACTTGTTGAGAGGCTTATGGGGAAAGTTGCCAGGGAGTAATCCAGTTATCAGCCTCAGCCCCAGTCCTCTCAGGTACAGCTCGCGGAGCAAACCCTCGAACCTAGTTGGGTCTAAACCCAGAAGACACGGAGAGGAGCAGCCCACAAGCGAACCCTGCGTGCCACGCACTGAACCGGGTACGGTGGGGACACAGGCCCTTGCCAGCCAGGCACTTGCACTGGCGGCGAGGGGATAACGTCTGGAGTCTCGGAGCACTGATCTAACTTGAGGGGAGTGCCTGTTGGAGTCTCAGGTATCCATCCCAACTCGGAGGCCTGAGCAGCCCGGCCAGAAACGGACCTCGAGTCTCCGCGTCGCCAACAGCCCGAGAGCGCTCCAGGAGGCGCTTCCAGGCCCAGCTGCAGGGAACTGGGCTCTTGCTGTGACACCGCCCACCGCCTCGCCCCGCCCCGTGCGGGTTGCCAAGGTGATCAGGTGACTCCGAGCTTGCGGCGCTCGGGCCGGTTGTGACGTCAGGCGCGCCCAGGCTCCTCACTCGCTCCTTGGCAGGTGCGCCGACTTGTGCGGTCTCGTCTGATCCCAGCGGGTCCGGGCCCAAGCAGTGCCTAGCAGGTTCGAAGAGAAGAGAGGTAAGGTGCGGCGGAGCCGGACCCGGCCAAGCTGAGACCAGGGAGGGGGTGAGGCGCGGGCAGGGCCCTTCCGGGGTTTTGCGCACCCCCGAGCTCCCCAAAGGGCCCCGGAAGAGCGAAGGGCCCCGGGGCGGGATGGGCCGGCTCCGGCCGAGGAGCGCGCACGGGCTGGGAGAGAGGCCGGGAGCTGGGGAGCGGTTGCAGCCGGCCCGATGCCCACCCCGGCTCATCGCGGCTGCTCCTCCGGGTCCCGTCGCTGCGCCGCTGGCGGAGGCTGGGAAGATCCAGCGCCGCCCGCCCGTCCTCTGGGCAGTGGACTAAGGGGCTCCGAGTTGCGAGGAGTCGGCTGACTGAGAGCTGGGCTCGCCACACCCGGTCTCGGGGGACATCTGCGAGAGGCTTCTGCATCTCTTCGCCTTGGGCTGCGATTTCTAGGGCGCTGCCGGGGATCCACTCCGTGCTCTGAGCCGGGCCGGCTGGGGGCGGGAGAGCGCTTGGGAGCCCCGCGGGTGGGAGCAGGGGCCGGGAGTGTTCAGGAAAGGTGTTGCGGGGGGAAAGGAATCCTGACTGTTGAGAACTGTGTATCGGGATCTGAATAGACCTGTTGGAGGAAGTGAAATCTGAGCGGAGCCCTGAGGGGGGGCGGCTAATCTCCGGCAGCTGTGGGCGTTGGACGCGTAGAGGGAGGGAAAGGGGAACTCTGGAGAAGGAGACCTTGAGCCTCGCGCTGGAGGTAAGGGAAAGACGATTCGGTGACTTACTGGACCGGGTGCTAGGGCGGTTTTGGGGGCGGAGGGGAAGTTTGGCGATTTAGGTTAGGGCAGGTTGGGAAGAACTCTTTGAGCGCTCAGCTGAGGGTTTGTGTACTGTGGGGAGCCATTGAAGCGTCGGCTGGGTTAGGGTAGGGGAACACTGGGATGGGGAGACACCGAGGAGGCTGTTGTGACAGCCTGGAAAAGAGGTGACAACGCCTAGAACTCTGGTCCGTTGGGATTCTGTGAACCCTGCCTCTGAAATCTTTGTAGCAGACAAGAATGTGGGAACAGGCAGCCAAGTGCCAATTACCTCGGCCATTGTTAGCAGATTTTTAAAAAAATTCCTTCTTATGCGGGAAAGGAAGCACGCAGCTGCGGCTCATTTTCTCTTCTCATTTGGCCGGGTGAGTTAATGACTCTCTGAGGGCTTTGCTCCCCTTGATATGCACTGAGGTTGTGTTGTCCACAGCACTTACCCTTTAGAAATTTCAGAGTGTTCTACAAACACCTCTTATCCCCAGGGTGAAACCCAACCCTGAGCGAGTGGTAGGAGATTTAATGGCAGGGAAGTTATTGAAGGATAATCAGTGCCCCAAACATGAATGGGGGCATTGGGGGAAGCTGAAAGGAGTCCCCTGCTCTTTGTTAATTGTAGAACAGAGTTCCTCTTTCCTACCTGCTACCCTCAGTTTGTGGGCTTCTTAGGTAAGGCTGCTTAAGTGTTAATTGGCCATTTTGTCTTAAATTCTTGAGAAGTAGGAAGAAGATATTTTGATTTTTGAAGAGGAATGATTTGGTGATATATGGGGTTTTTTCCAGCTCTGAAATTTACTGATCCTGTGACAAAAAAAAAAAAAAAAAGGACAGTTGTCCTTTTTAGATTGAACCTTTCACAAACTTCTGTTTTCTGGGAGGAAGTGAAATAGCTGAAACTTCTCACCAATTTGTTTTGTATTTGTTTGACTCCAGAAAACAGAATTGGACTCCAGGAATCCTGTACAGTAAAAGGCAGTTGAGGGAATTGCTGAGAACTTGGCAAGGTGGCTGCAGCTGGTTTGTGCATTAAACGGAGAAACCAGCACAGCACTCAAGGGAGGACAAATCCAGAGTGCTGGCAGCTGGGGAGCGCGAGCTTCCCAGTCAGATCAGCAACATCATTCTCTGTAAAAGATGTCTTAAGACAGGTCATTTGAGCATTGAGCAATGTGTGTTTACCACATATTTCTACTTACCTGAGGAGTCCCCCTCCCCCACCCCGCTGCCCCGTGTACCTATTCATTGGCTGGGCTTGTCATGATAGAGTTTTTTACGGGGTTCTCCAGGAGCCCCATAATATTAAGAATCGCTGGAAATTAGATTTCTGGGCCACATTTTTAAAAAACTGTTAACCATTTTCTAAACGGTCTTTGGAATTATTTGGAACAGCCAACTAATCAAGCTTCCTTTGGAAACAGTCCGCTCCCCCTCCCCCAGACACTGTAACTATGTGCTGTCAGGGCAGTTAAGCAGGCCGAGAGTTTTGGGAAATTTTCTGCTTTCATTCACCCCGGCTGCCCCCACAAATGTTCCCATTGGTAGAGAATTTAAGACTTCAATGTTAGGAAAAAAAGATAGTGTTTCCCTCAATACAAGTGATGATAAACACCAGGCCTGGATGTTCTGTTGAAAAACAGAAATACCCTCCCTTAAGGGGAACTGGGCCCAGGTGAGAGGCAGGGCTAGGGTATGAGCCAGAGACCCCCACGGAGCGTTCTAGGCCTGCACCTTTGTCACCCAAGGGCAGGCCCTCCTTTCTTGGATGGAAACAGTCCTCAACCTTGAAACGGGGTAATGGGCAGTGCCCCCTTCACAGAGGTTCTTTTTTTTTCCCTTTTCTTTAAAAAGATTTTATTAAAGGTCTTTATAGAGCAACATCCAGACTGCAGATCCAGCAGCCAAGGAGACCCTATTATGCTGTGGGTACTGGCTGGGGCACGGCAGGTGGCTCTGGCTTCCCACCCTTCTGCTTGGAGATGGGGGTGGTGGGCAGTATTTCATCTTTGGGTTCCACAATGCTCACGTGATCAGGCAGGGGCTTCTTAGGGCCATTCTTACCAGGTGGGTCCCAAGGCAGCATGATCTTTACCTTGATGCCCAATACACCCTGTCTGAGCAGCATGTGGCGCATGGTGGTATTAACATAGTAGTTAACAGGGTCCCCACTGTGGATCATTAGGCCATCCACAAACTTCATGGATTTAGCCCTCTGTCCTCGGAGTTTCCCATGCACCACGACCTCGCAGCCTTCGGCCCCACTCTCCATGATGAACCACAGCACACCATAGCAGGTCCTCCACACAACGAGGCCTCCTAGGGGTTTGTAATGCAGAGACTCTGCCTGGGCAATGGCGCACAGACCGCTTATGGCCAACTTTTCGGCATAAAGCTCTTCACTGCCCTCAGGGAAGCCAAATCTCTTCTGAAGCACAGCAGTCAATTCCTGGATCCATCGGCCCTTCCGCACCAAGAACATTCTGTGTCCTGGTGGCCAAGATAATGATTTCTGTCCTGGTTGGTGTAACTCGGACCTCAACTCCAGAGTACCCATCTTCAGCCAGCTCCCGAGTGAGAAACTCATTCAGTTCAGCTTTGAATATGCTGTCAGTGACAAACTTCCTCTTCTGGAAATCTGCACGGCCATCTTGCCACCGCACTCCGCCGAAAGGAAAGGCTTCACAGAGGTTTTTTTTTTTCATAAATTTATTTATTTTTGGCTCTGTTGGGTTTTCGTTGCTGCGCGTGGGCTTGCTCTTGTGAAGAGCAGGGTGTGTGGGGGTTACTCTGTTGTGGTGTGCGGGCTTCTCATAGTGGTGGCTTCTCTTGTTGCGGAGCACGGGCTCTAGGCGCACGGGCTTCAGTAATTGTGGCTCACGGGCCCTAGAGCGCAGGCTCACTAGTTGTGGCACACGGGCTTAGTTGCTCCGCGGCATGTGGGATTTTCCCAGCCCAGGGCTCGAACCCTTGTCTCCTGCATTGGCAGGAGGATTCTTAACCACTGTATCACCAGCGAAGTCCTTCACAGAGGTTCTGAAGGAATATTATTGGGAGGCTTTTATGAAATTTGAGCTCCTCCAAAGCAGAATATTTTAATTTTTGGATGATTGGTATTTTTTTGAGGTGCAGTGAAATAAAAAAAGAGGTGGACGTTCTAAATTTTTTTTGTAAAAGCCTCATTCAGCACCCTAAGGCTTTTTTGTTTTTGTTTCCTGGTGTATTTGGGCTTGGTTACCAATAAGCTAATAATCAGATCTGGAGGCCTGAGGGTAAGTGCATGTTTGCATTTCATATGTAAATAAGTTCAGGCTGTTTCACACTTTATCCATCTGGTTTAGAGTGCCTGGAGTAAACCTTGCAGCTTCTTGGGCTTTGGACCCAACAACATCCTTTCAACCCTAAAGGAGTTATTTACTAAGCACTTCAGAGACTGAAGTGGGCAATAATGCTCACTAAATTGAATGAGGAGTGAAATAGTCACTTTTAAAATTCCATTCTCCTGAGCCACTCTGCCAGTCCTCCATCAGATAGAGATTCAGGTGCTTGCTGGTGTGCCCAGGGAACTACAGAACTACAACATCCATCTCTCGGACTTGTGACAGTTGTTGTCTAGGCATAGTTCTCACAGGGAAGTTCTGACAGGAGAGGCTTCCTGTTTTTCTCAGGCTGAATTGAGTGTTGTGTTCTAGGCCTCCAAGCTCCTCACGCTTGACCAGCCCTACTAACTGGCTTGGCTGTAAAATTGGAGTCAGCAATTAAAACACAGCAGTTTAGAAGCAAGGGGATTGGGCATGAGTTGACCCTCCAGGCTCTGGCCAAAAAGGTTCACACCATTTTGGGCACTGTATACAAAGGGCTCTTCAAAAGGCAGTGAGCTTAGAATGACTTCTTTTGTAGTTTTTAGGAGACATATATGGAATATTAGTACTGGTTTAGGCCTCAAAACCAGAGCTAGGAAACTGGATGGGCCCTCACTTGTAAAGCAAGGGAGGGAGTTCCCTCGTGGCGCGGTGGTTAAGAATCTGCCTGCTGATGCAGGGGACATGGGTTCGATCCCTGGGCCGGGAAGATCCCACATGCTGCGGAACAACTAAGCCCATGCACCACAGCTACTGAGCCTGCGCTCTAGAGCCTGCGAGCCTAGTCTTGTGCTCTGCAACAAGAGAAGCAACCACAATGAGAAGCCTGCGCACCACAACGAAGAGTAGCCCCCCAGTCTCTGTAACTAGAGAAAGCCTGCAAGCAGCAATGAAGACCCAATGCAGCCAAAAAAAAAAAAAGCAAGGGAGATAAATGGTTTGAATCCAGTGTCTGTGGGTAGCAAGTCTGGTATGGCTTTGCCAAAAACAAAGGATGGTTTATATTTTTCTGAACCTTTTGATTAAAGGTGTACCTCGTTTTATTGTACTTTGATCTATTGGGCCTTGCAGATACTGCGATTTTTACTGCCACAACACAGGTTTGTGGCAACCCTGTGTCTATCGGCATCATTTTTCCAACAGCATTTGTTCACTTTGTTTCTCTGTGTCACATTTTGGTAATTCTCACAATACATCAAACCTCTACCAGCAAAAAAGATTACAACTCGCTGAAGGCTCAGAAGTTTGTTAGCATTTTTCAGCGATAAAGTTTTTTTTTTTAATATTTATTTTATTTATTTATTTGGCTGTGCCGGTTCTTAGCTACAGCATGCATGTGGGATCTAGTTCCCTGACCAGGGATCCAACCTGCACCCCCTGCGTTGGGAGTGCGGAGTCTTAACCCCTGGACCACCAGGGAAGTCCCACAGCGGTGAAGTATTTTTAAATTACGGTGTGTACATTATTTTTTTAGACATAATGCTATTGTACCCTCAATAGACTACAGTATAGTGAAAACATAACTTTCATCTGCACTGAGAAACCAAAAAATTTGTGTGACTCTCTTTATCGTGATATTCAGTTTATTGTTGTGATGCGTGTAAATGATTTAAGGGAGTCTTGGTAATCATGGTGAGAGGAGGGTTTGATCTACCTGAATTTACTTATTGGAGAGTAATGCCTTATTCACAGATGCCTTTCCTCAGTTCTCTGATTTGTGTTAAAGAATCATTAGTTAGTCTCAAGAGAATTGGCCCAGAAAATAAATCACGACTGAAATCTATCTGGCCTCGTGGCCAGTGTTCAAAGAAAGGTAGGGGTGGGGAACAATTGAATTGCAAAGGTATTTGGGAAGAGGAGGACCTGGGAAGTGGTGCTAGACTTCTGCTCTCAGTACTTCACCGGTCAGCTTTCAGTATTGGGACCTCGGGCAGGATCATTTGGGGACAGTATGTGTGAAGAGGGGGACTTCTGTAGGAACGTGCCTATCTCATGAGTCCTTGTCGTTAAGCCTATACTTACTGCTTTTCTGCTGCCCCCTAGCTTCCCAGAGACCCCAGACCCCGTGTCCCCCCTTCCCCCACCCCGAGTCTTTCTTCGGCAACACCCTCTCTAAAGGCTGGTGTGATTCACCAATCTCTGATCCAATTTCTGCGTCCTCTGGTTCTGCTGACTTTGCTGAACTAAATCTTGGTGATATTTGATGTGTGATGGTGGCAGAACTCCAGCGAGGGGTAGTTGCATTCTACGGGCTTGGAGCTGGATGCTTTATCTGTTTATCACACTTAATATGTGTTCCACCTGCATGATTTTTGTCTTATCTCTTTGCCATCAGTACTATTATTTAACATTTTTCTTTAAATTATGCCATTTTTTAAAAACTCTGAAAGTTATTTGAAAGGGAAACTATGATTGGCTTAAATTGGAAACTACTATCACCTGCCACAAATAGAAAGCAAATATTAAAATGCATAGCTATTAAAATTAAGTTGTCTGTCCACATTCCCCAAATTGTTCCACATACTCCAGTTGGAAAAATACTGCCTTCATCCAAAGATGTGACTCACTCTGTTAATTTTTTCAGGTGGCAGTAAACAGGTGGTAGGAATGGTTTGGGGGTAGGCAGGACTTCAGAGAGGGCCCCTTGAATCCCATCTCCTGAAACTCTGCATGGCTAAATGACACCAGGAAAACAGCAGAGTGAAAAATCTAGGAACTAAAAAGAAATATATGCAGTCAGTTGAAACCACTGGTGTTTTGATATGAGGTTTGCCAAAAGGAGGCCCAAGTGGTGGTGAGCCTGTATACTACATTAAATTCTAGGCCCTCCACCAGGGATGTGACTTTATTGATGCTGTGTTCTGTTGTTCTTTCTGTGCAGGTGCGCTCTTGGAAAACTCAGGTTTTTGTTCAGGGTGGATGCAGTTTGTTTTCTTGTTTTTGTTTTTAATTTATCAGTACTCCATACTACTTTGGGCCCCTTGTCTTCCATATATACAGTTGCTCTTGGTGGATGTTACTAATGACAGAACTCTGAAGTTATCATCTAGCATGTGTTTTTTCTAACCTTTTGTCCATAATGTCTATTCCTTTAAAAAATTCTGTGAAAATGAAAGGGGGGGGAGTGAGCTGCCCTGGGATGTCTGGTCCTTAGGGTGCTCACATGGCAGGTGTGACTGGTACTTGCTGGTGTTCAGTGAAATTCACTCTTGTCCTTTAAAGCCGCCCTGCGGTGCTGATTGAGCTGCCGCTCCCGCAGAGGGTCAGGAGAGCGTGTTTTAATGGTGGAGCAAAGCCAGGGCTGGTCTGGTAGATGGCAGGAATCAGGAGTGCTTAGTTAAATTGCCAGCATATGAAGCTGTAGGGACCTTTTTCTAAGCCGTCAAGATTTCAATTTTCCCACAAAGCCTAGTCTAATGCTCTGGGAGTGGGCAGGCAGAGCCTGTCTTTCAGGGGCTGTGCTGATGAGGGACCTGGCCTGGGAAGTGGCCTTGTCAGGCTTGTTGGGAGGGATAGACTGTCCCTTTCTAGTGTGTCCTGTCAAGTTGGCAGGGGGGCAGAGTTCCTCCCTTTTCTCTCTCTCCCTGCTCTAACCTATTCTTTAATCTCCCCAACTCACTTTCTCTGTTAACAGCTTTCTTCCCTTTTTCTTTCCCTTCTGTTCACTGCTGCTTTTGCTTCCTACACTCCCTCTTGCTGGGCTCATTTTCCCTCCATTGTCACTTTGAGGGCTGGCTGTTTGAAGTTCCAGAGTTACAATGCTCTCCTGTACATCCCATGACTAGATGTAATTCAGAGGTCCCCAGCCTTTTTTTCTGAGCAGGAGCCAGCCTTCACTTCCCCATGGCTTTAAGATAGCAGCATCAGTGGGGTGCTGACCGGAGTTCCCGAGCTGAGGGGTGGGATGCAGCTGGTGGTTGGAGTTCCCAAGTGGGGAGTGGGCAGTGGGGGGGTGGGCTTGCTGGCATTATGGGAGCTGTCAGACGAGGGGCTGAGTGAGGTCCACCTTTGGGGAGTCTTCCAGAAGCTGAAGGCAGAAGGCTGTCCTACATTCAGGTAGTCCTCTGGCTTCTGCAGAGGACCATCCATGACTAATAAAGGCTGGAGAAGGGGCCCTTGGTGAGGTTGGCCTGGAACCCATGGGACTATTCACAGCTGTGGATCCTGCCCTGGAGCTGGAACAAAACATGTTCTCAGTGGTAGCTGGATGGTTGTTGGAAGCATCTAGAAGTGTGGCTTTCCTGCTCAACGAGTTAAGAAATAGGTTATTTTCTCCTAAAAGCCGTGGGGCAGACATCACCCAAAGATAACTTTCATTTTTTACTGTGTGTAGTCATCTCTCAGTAGTTCCAGGACCTCCTCATACCAAAATAATGTGGATGCTCAA
The DNA here is from genome assembly GCF_002837175.3 of Physeter macrocephalus. Classification (NCBI taxonomy): domain Eukaryota; kingdom Metazoa; phylum Chordata; class Mammalia; order Artiodactyla; family Physeteridae; genus Physeter; species Physeter macrocephalus. The sequence continues at coordinate 136,092,907 of NC_041221.1, forward strand.
GTCCCTTAGATAAAATGGCATAGTATTTGCATATAACCTACGCACATCCTCTGAATACTTTAAATCATCTCTAGATTACTTTTTTTAAAAAATAAATTTATTTATTTTATTTATTTTTGGCTGTGTTGGGTCTTCGTTGCTTCATGTATGCTTCCTCTAGTTGTGGAGAGCGGGGGCTACTCTTCGTTGTGGTGCATGGGCTTCTCATTGCTGTAGCTTCTCTTGTGGCGGAGCATGGGCTATAGCTGCGCGGGCTTCAGTAGTTGTGGCACACGGGCTCAGTAGTTGTGGCTCACGAGCTCTAGAGCACAGGCTTAGTAGTTGTGGTGCACATAGATTACTTATAGTACCTAACACATTGTAAATGCTGTGTAAATGGTTGCCATTCAAGCTTTGCTTTTTGGAACTCTTTGGAATTTTTTTTCCAAATATTTTCGATTTGCTGTTGGTTGAATACAAGGTTGTGGAACCCGCAGATACAGAGGGCCAACTGTGTAGAAAAGTGTGTATAACAAAAAAGTACAGTTTAATGAATAATTATATTCATTAATACAACTGTAATCTATTCAGGTCTAGAAATAGAACTTTATTTTATTTATTTATTTTTTTTGCGGTACACGGGCCTCTCACTGTTGTTACCTCTCCCATTGCGGAGCGCAGGCTCCGGACGCACAGGCCCAGCCGCTCCACGGCATGCGGGATCCTCCCAAACCGGGGCAGGAACCATTGTCCCCTGCATCTGCAGGCGGACTCCCAACCACTGCGCTACCAGGGAAGCCTGTGTATGTATTTTATATATAATATATGTTATATAGTTATTATAAGCAAATGTTATAATAAATATTTGTGTTTGTGGTATAAAATTGTGTATATATTTGGCTTCTTGGTGTACTGGCACTAGTATATACCTGTAGGATAAATTCCTAAAGGTGGAATTACTTGTTCAAGGAATAAGGTGTTTTTTATTATTTGAGGTTTCACTTAAAAATGAGTCTTTATTGAAGAATTTATAAGAAAATAGAATGGACCCACTGTAAAACAGAAAGGGTGTTTCCTCCAAACATTAGGGAGGAATAGGATACCGATGATACCTGGGTGGCTTAGGATAGGCTATCTTAGTTGTTGGTAGATATTTTCAGATAGCGATTTTTGTTGTTGTTTTGCATTTGCATTTCTCTCTTTTAAAAAAAAATTTTATTGAAGTATAGTTGATTTACAATGTTGTGTTAATTTCTGCTGTATAGCAAAGTGACTCAGTCATACATATATATTCTGTTTCATATTCTTTTCCATCATGGTTTGTTGCAGGATATTGAATATAGTTCTCTGTGCTATACAATAGGACTTTGTTGTTCATCCATGGCATACATAAAAGTTTGCCTCTGGTAATCCCAAACTCCCAATCCTTCCCTCCCCCACTCCCCCTCCCCCTCGGCAATCACAAGTCTGTTTTCTATTTCTGTGAGTCTATGTTTCATAGATATGTTGATTTGTGTTGTATTTTATTTATTTATTTATTTGTTTATTTATTTTTGGCTGTGTTGGGTCTTCGTTCCTGTGCTCTTATTTACTTCGCTTAGGATGATAATCTCTAGGTCCATCCATGTTGCTGCAAATGGAATTATTTAAGTCTTTTTTTTTTTTTTTTTTTTTTTTGCGTTATGTGGGCCTCTTACTGTTGTGGCCTCTCCCATTGCGGAACATGGGCTCCGGACGCGAGGCTCAGCGGCCATGGCTCACGGGCCCAGCCACTCCGCGGCATGTGGGATCTTCCCAGACCGGGGCATGAACCCGTGTCTCCTGCATCGGCAGGCGGACTCTCAACCACTGCGCCACCAGGGAAGGCCTATTTCATTCTTTTTTATAATTTTTTTTTTTTTGCGGACCTCTCACTGTTGTGGCCTCTCCCGTTGCGGTGCACAGGCTCCGGACGCGAGGCTCAGCGGCCATGGCTCACGGGCCCAGCCACTCCGCGGCATGTGGGATCTTCCCAGACCGGGGCATGAACCTGTGTCTCCTGCATCGGCAGGCGGACTCTCAACCACTGCGCCACCAGGGAAGCCCTATTTCATTCTTTTTGATGGTTGAGTAATTCAGGTAGTGATTTTTTTTTAAAAGGCTGTTTAATAAATGTTATAGGTCTTATCCCCTAGAGAGCAATAGGCCAGGATCCAGGATCCAGCCAGAGATTCTGTACAGAAAGCTTTATGCAACAAGTTTTTAGCAGATGATGTGTTTTCCTCTGTCGAGGGGAACTTCTCTGGATTCCCTCAAACTCTCCAAGGCTGGAACATACTAAAATGTACATATCAAGTTTATTGTTGAAGGGAGATGAGATTGGCTATAGCCATATTTTCAAATAGTGTTGAACTACTGTGGATTATTAGTGTGGGTATGACTTTTCAGACTTTACTGTTCTTCATCTAATATATCAGGACAAATGGAGAATACTTTGTGTTAGCTTAATGTTGGGGACAGTGGCTTAAAGCAATTACCTGAATGGCTTTAGCAAACCAAATAGTTTGTAGATTTTTTTAGTTTAGTGTTTAACTCAATTATACAAGCAATATGTAGTTTTTATAGCCTTTGTGAGAAAGGAAAATAAGACAGTGAACCTCCTCATTACTCTAGGACAGAGCCTCCAGAGGTGGATGATACACTATTATTTTTTGCCTCCTATGTGTATTTTGATGCCCTTGTTCAGTGAAGGGTCCCATTTCTGAGCGCTGTGTCAATGTGCATTCCACTGAGAGGCTATTCTAAAGCCACAAGCCAAAATGCTGATACAGAAGACCTGCTCTGGTTTATTCATTCGCTGATTATATGAGGACAGCTCTGGGCCTGGTTAACTCTCTGGCAAACAAAAGATCATGGATGAGGTAGGGGATGGCTAATAATATTTGGGAGGTTGACACCAGAATCAGTATTTAGACTATAATGAAGTAAAACAGCAGGTTGTCTCCTTCCAGCCTGTCCCACAAAGAAAAGCAACTTAGGAAATGGTAACACAGCCAAATGTGTTAGAAATAGTGAGCAAGTCATAAAAACAAAGATCTTGTCCATGTTAGGATAACTGTCAACTATCAGAGGTCCCCTGGTGTTGCTCTGTTATTGGGAACATCACTACCACCTTTTAGAAGTGAATCCCAGGCCTTCCCTGGCCATCCAGTTAAGCCTCCATACTTTCACTGTGGAGGACGCAGGTTCAATCCCTGGTCGGGGAACTAAGATCCTGCATGCCGTGTGGCCAAAAAAAAATCAGTAGAAGTGAATCCCTGCTGTTTCTATTCCCCAGGGCCCCACTGTAGAGCTGTACATGTCAGGAGTAGGTTCTTCCTAGGTGAAGGCCTGTAGTTGTGGAATGCCTGTTCTTGTGGCTTTGGCTTTGGGGTTCAGATTTGATGTCGTTGCTTCTTTTCTCGGCTCACCGCAGGCTCACACTATGTGTGGACCCACTTCCCCTGTTGGCGGGGTCACTCGGGCTCTACTTATACCTGAGTTTCATTAAACTTGCATAACTCTTTGAGGTGACCGCCCTCTTGAACCAGCCAAAGTGTCTAGTCTATATAGCCAAACCCCCCTCACCATACCCTTGAAATTTGGAGAACTTCCAGCATTTTCCATCTGATGCAGTAACAGAGGAATGGGAAAGATAATTTAATTTTAATTTTATTAATTTATTTTAAAGGACTCCAGTAGTTGATGTGGAAGCTACAACCTTTTTTCTAATTACTTTTTAAAATAAATTTTTTTATTTATGGCTGTGTTGGGTCTTCGCTGCAGCGTGTGGGCTTACTCTAGTTGTGGCGAGTAGGGGCTACTCTTCGTTGTGGTGGGCAGGCTTCTCATTGCGGTGGCTTCTCTTGTTGCGGAGCACGGGCTCTAGGCGTGTGGGCTTCAGTAGTTGTGGCTCGCAGGCTCTAGAGCACAGGCTCAGTAGTTGTGGAGCACGGGCTTAGTTGCTCCGTGGCATGTGGGATCTTCCCAGACCAAGGATCAAACCCTTGTCTCCTGCACTGGCAGGTGGATTCTTATCCACTGTGCCACCAGGGAAGTCCCAATAATTTTATTTTTATTATCAGTGATACTGAAAGGGAAGAGGAAGGCAGCTAGAGTTCTTTCTCTCATATCCTTAGTACTGGGCTTGTCATGTAGTAAGTACTTAATAATGTTGAATAAACAAATGATCAGGTTGGCAATAGTATCTGACAAGCAAACGAATAAAATTACATGACTCCTATTAAAAGAGATAAAGGATAACTATAGAAAAAGAAGCTGCAGTGATCCTGAAAGTCTACTCTTAGCAAGGCTGTTTGTGAGCGTTATCTCTGGCCGGAGTGTGGAGGTTGAGCAATCCGCATTTCCCTTTCTGCCTAACTCTCAGTGTGATCATTGCTTCCCGTTAGAAGCCTTCTCTGACTTCCCTGACCTACTGTCTCTACTTTTTATAGAAGGAACAAATGACTGTGTGAATGGAATAAACGAACACATCAGTGCCAAAATTTAACAAAAACTGTAAACCTGAGATGATAGAGCAGCACAAAACCAGTAATTCTAAAGCTTTTTTTAGCCCAACAAACCATACCCAAAATTATGGGTATGAGAATCAAGAAAAACTGAGGGACCTAGAATATAAAATAATCTATTTACGAAGATCCTATTAAAAGGCCAGCTAATTAGGGAGTTCAGAAAAGACACAGAGGAGGTCTTTAGAGTAAAATCAGCCCTTTTTAAAAAAAACTTTACAATTTTATAAATTCCCAAGAAGGATATGTAAAGATGGAGGGATAAGCATGACTTCTGGCTTTGAAGATAAGAATAGTTCCAAGGTAGGGGAAGTCTGCATGTAACCAAGAGAATTTTTTTTTTAACCGCATGTTTGGTACTTAGTCAAGTGACTTCTCAGTTTGAAGCAGAGAAAAAGCATTTAAAGAACTTAAGAAGCTGAAGTGTCTTGTGAAAAAAAGGATCATGGGACTTCCCTGGCAGTCCAGTGGTTAAGACTCTGCACGTCCACTGCAGGGGTCACGGGTTCGATTCCTGGTCGGGGAACTAAGATCCCACATGCCACATGGCGTGCCTCCCCCCCGCAAAAAAAGAATCACAATTACAAAAATCACTGTAAAAAGCAGTGAAGAGCAGATATAAAATAGTTTATCCACAAGGGAAAATTAATAATAGGAAGGGAAATTGGGGCACTAGAAGGGGACAGGAGGTCTACAGAAGCATTCTAGCCATTAAAAAAAAAAAAAAGAGGTGGGTAACATGAAAATACCAAAAAGTACTAAGAAAACTTAATTTTTTTCTGACTATATAGGTTCCTTATTGAAATTTTCAAACATACAGAATAAATAACAATTGCCAATAATTCCAGTACCCAGGGAAAACCACTATAAATGTTTTTTTCCTTCTAGCCAAATTTTGTCTGTCTACTGTTACTGTACACTTAAAGCATGAAAATCTTTTTTTTTCTTTTTTTTTCTTTTTTTCCCATTTTAATCAAGGCTCCTCAGGACTGTCCCCTCAGCCCTTCCCAGGCTTGTCTGCCAAAGCATGAAAATCTTAATGTACAACTCCAAAACTGTTCCATGTAATCATGACTCAGCTTAAGATGTGGAACATCTCCATCATCCCAGAAGTCTCCTCTTGTGCCTCTTCCAGTCAATATCCGTAGATTCGTTTTGGCTGTTCTTGAACCTCATATAAATGGAATCTTACAGTGTGAAGTCTGTTGAGTCTGGCTTCTTTTGTTCATCATTGTCTGTGGGACTCATCCACGTTGCTGCATGTAGTAATTGTTCTTTCCTTATGGCTGGGCAGTGTCTATTGTATAACTGTACCGTAATCTTTCTGTTCTGCTGTTGATGAACATTTGGATAGTTTCCGGTTTGGGGCTATAATAAATCAAGCTGCTTTGACCATTCCTTTTTTTTTTTTTTTTTGGCCATGCCGCGCTGCATGTGGGAATGTGGGATCTTAGTTCCCTGACCAGATATCGAACCCGCGCCCTCTGCACTGGAAGCACGGAGTCTTAACCGCTGGACCACCAGGGAAGTCACTGACTATTCTTCCATATGTCTTTGGTGGACTTACACACTCATTTTACTTCAGTATATACCTAAGAGTAGAGTTGCTGGGTCGTAAAGTAAATATTCCAAAGTCATGAATATATTATAAACTTTGTTCTAAGAGTGTGATTGTGTCCAGGGTATAGTGTGAATTATTCTTGGTTTATAAGGATGGAGATCAAGTTCATTTTTTTATTTTCTCCCATTAGAATAGCCAGCACTATTTATTGGAAAGATGAATTTTTACTTTCTGAGTTGCAATGGTGCCTTTCTATTAAATTAGGTGACTACTGTGTGGGTCTCTTGTAGAATTCTTCATTCTGTAACACTGATCCATTTATTAATATCTATTTTAAAGAAAATGGGATCATGCTTTTACATTTTTCTACACTTACTATTATATCATGCTTCAAATTAAGAATAATTGCAAAGGAACTATTATATAGATGTACCATAATTTATTCTTTTCTTTTTTTTTTGGACGTTTGGGTTGTTTTTTCTTTTTTCTGTTTTGTTTTGTTCTTTTATGCTGCAGGCTTTCCTCAAATGTCTTGATAATCCTTGTTCATTTATTTATGAGGCAATAAAAAGCTGATTAGAAGTTCTGCGTGCATGGGCTTTTCTGTGGAGTGACTGGGTGAGTCATTGGAGTCTCCTCGAGTATTATCAATAATTTTTTCCCCCTGGGGCTGCTCAGTTTTTCCAGAGGAACATTCTCCACCCTACTGCTTGCAGGGTCAGTGCCACGCTGCCAGGTGTCTTGTCATTTAAAAAATAACTTTGAAAACTATTATTCTTTCCTTCATCTCTACTTTGATGAGGTCTTTTATTGTGATCTTACCTCCATGGGCCACTTTCCGAAAGAATAGTTTCTGCTCTTCTCATTGTATGGTTGAATGACTGAAAATCCCATGACTCTGAGCATGTCTTGAGTGGGATCATCAGATAAGAGTGTTCAGTGTAGCCCTTTTTAAAAAAAATTTTTGTTTTATATTGGAGTGTAGTTGATTTACAATGTTGTGTTAGTTTCAGGTGTACAACAAAGTGATTCAGTTGTACATATACATGTATCTATTTTTTTTCAGATTCTTTTCCCATTTAGGTTATTATACATATCTTAGTAGAGATCCCTGTGCTGTACAGTAGGCCCTTGCTGGTTATATATACATGTATCTATTTTTTTTCAGATTCTTTTCCCATTTAGGTTATTACAGAATATTGAGTAGAGATCCCTGTGCTGTACAGTAGGCCCTTGCTGGTTATCTGTTTTAAATATAGAGTGTGTACACGTCAATCTCAAACTCCCAACTTATCTCCCTGCCCCCACGTTTCCCCTTTGGTAACCATAAGTTTGTTCTCTAAGTCTGTTTCTGTTTTGTAAATAAATTTGTATCATTTTTTTTAGATTCCGCATATAAGCAGTATCATATGATATTTGTCTTTCTCTGTCTGACTTACTTCACTTAGTATGATAGTCTCCGCGTCCATGTTGTTGCAAATGGCATTATTTCATTCTTTTTTATGGCTGAGTAATATGCCATTGTATATATGTACCACATCTTCTTTATCCATTCATCTGTTGATGGACATTTAGGTTGCTTCCATGTCTTGGCTATTGTAAACAGTGCTGCAGTGAACACTGGGGTGCATGTATCCTTTCAAACCATGGTTTTCTCTGGATATATGCCCAGGAATGGGATTGCTGGATCATACAGTAGCTCTATTTTTAGTTTTTTAAGGAACCTCCATACTGTTCTCCATAGTGGCTGTACCAATTTACATTCCCACCAACAGTGTAGGAGGGTTCCCTTTTTTCTCCACACCCTCTCCAGCATCTGTTGTTCATAGACTTTTTGATGATGGCCATTCTGATTGGGGTGAGGTGATATCTCATTATAGTTTTGATTTGCATTTCTCTAACAATTAGCAATGTTGAGAATCTTTTTATGTGCCTGTTGGCCATCTGTATGTCTTCTTTGGAGAAATGTCTATTTAGGTCTTCTGCCCATTTTTGGATTGGGTTGGGGTTTTTTTGTTTTTGTTTGTTTTGTTTTGTTTTTTGTTTTTTTATATTGAGCTGCATGAGCTGTTTGTATATTTTGGAGATTAATCCCTTGTTGGTCGCATCGTTTGCAAATATTTTCTCCCATTCTGTGGGTTGTCTTTCACTTTGTTTATGGTTTCCTTTGCTGTGCAAAAGCTTTTGAGTTTAGTTAGGTCCCATTTATTTACTTTTGTTTTTATTTCCATTACTCTAGGAGACAGATCGAAAAAGATATTGCTGTGTTTTATGTCATAGAGCATTCTGCCTGTTTTTCTCTAAGAGTTTTACAGTATCTGGTCTTACATTTAGGTCTTTAATCCATTTTGAGTTTACTTTTGTGCATGGTGTTAAAAAATATTCTATTTCATTCTTTTACATGTTAGCTGTCCAGTCTTCACAGCACCATTTTTGAAGAGACTGTCTTTTCTGTATAGTCGTGCCTCCTTTCTCATAGATTAATTGACCATAGGTACTTGGATTTATTTCTGGGCTTTCTATCCTGTTCCATTGATCTATATTTCTGTTTTTGTGCCAGTACCATACTGTTTTGATGACTGTAGCTTTGTGGTATAGCCTGAAGTCAGGGAGCCTGATTCCTCCAGCTCCATTTTTCTTTCTCAATATTGCTTTGGCTGGTCAGGGTCTTTTGTGTCTCCATACAAATTTTAAAAAATTTTAGCCATGCACATGGTTCATGAGAAAAAAAATTTTTTTTTGTTCTAGTTCTGTGAAAAATGCCATTGGTAATTTGACAGGGATTGCATTGAATCTGTAGATTGCCTTGGGTAGTATAGTCATTTTGACAATATTGATTCTTCCAATCCAAGAACATGGTATATCTCTCCATCTGTTTGTGTCATCTTCAGTTTCTTTCATCAGCGTCTTATAGTTTTCAGAGTACAGGTCTTTTGTCTCCCTAGGTAGGTTTATTCCTAGGTATTTTATTCTTTTTGATGTGATGGCAAATGGGATTGTTTCTTTCTCTTTTGTTGTTAGTGTGTAACAATGCAACAGATTTCTGTGTATTAATTTTGTATCCTGCAACTTTACCAAATTCATTGATTAGCTCTAGTAGTTTTCTAGTGGCATCTTTAGGATTATCTATGTATAGTATCATGTCATCTGCAAACAGTGACAGCTTTACTTTTTCTTTTCCAATTTGTATTCCTTTTATTTGTTTTTTTTCTCTACCAAAACTATGTTGAATAAAAGTGGCAAGAGTGGACATCCTTGTCTTGTTCCTGATCTCAGAGAAAATGCTTTCAGCTTTTCACCATTGAGTATGATGTTAGCTGTGGGTTTGTCATATATGGCCTTTATTATGTTGAGGTATGTTTCCTCTGTGCCCACTTTCTGGAAAGTTTTTATCATAAATGGGTGTTGAATTTTGTCGAAAGCTTTTTATGCATCTATTGAGATGATCATATGGTTTTTATTCTTCAATTTGTTGATGTGGTGTATCACACTGATTGATTTGCAGATACTGAAAAATCCTTGCATTCCTGGGATGAATCCCACTTGATCATGGTGTATGATCCTTTTAATGTATTGTTGGATTCGATTTGCTAGTATTTTGTCGAGTCTTTCTGCGTGTATGTTCATCAGTGATATTGGTCTATAATTTTCTTTTTTTGTGGTATCTTTGTCTGGTTTTGGTATCGGGGGATGGTGGCCTCATAGAATGAGTTACGGAGTGTTCCTTTCTTTGCAATTTTTTGGAATAGTTTCACAAGGATAGATGTAAACTTTTCTCTAAATGTTTGATAGAATTCACCTGTGAAACCATCTGGTCCTGGACTTTTGTTTGTTGGGAGTTTTTTGTGTTTTTTATTTTTTTTATTTTTTTATTTTTTTTTTGCGGTACGCGGGCCTCTCACTGTTGTGGCCTCTCCCGTTGCGTAGCACAGGCTCTGGACGTGCAGGCTCAGCGGCCATGGCTCATGGGCACAGCCGCTCCACGGCATGTGGGATCCTCCCGAACCGGGCACGAACCCGTGTCCCCTGCATCGGCAGGCGGACTCTCAACCACTGCGCCACCAGGGAAGCCCTGTTGGGAGTTTTTAAATCACAGTTTCAATTTCATTACTTGTGATTGGTCTGTTCATATTTTCTATTTCTTCCTGGTTCAGTCCTGGAAGGTTGTACCTTTCTAAGAATTTGTACATTTCTTCTAGGTTGTCCATTTTTTTGGCATATAGCTGTTTGTAGTAGTCTGTTATGATACTTTGTATTTTTGTGGTGTCAGTTGTAATATCTCCTTTTTCATTTCTAATTTTATTGATTTGAGCCTTCTCCCCTTTTTTCTTGATGAGTCTGGCTAAAGATTTATCGATTTTGTTTATCTTTTCAGAGAACCAGCTTTTAGTTTCATTGATCTTTTCTATTGTTTTCTTTGTCTCTATTTCATTTATTTCTGCTCTGATCTTTATTACTTACCTTCTACTAACTTTGGGTTTTGTTTGTTCTTTCTCTAGTTGCTTTAGTTGTAAGGTTAGGTTGTTTGAGATTTTTCTTGTTTCCTGAGGTAAGATTGTAATGCTATAAACTTCCCTCTTAGAACTGCTTTTGTTGTGTCCCATAGGTTTTGGGTCATTGTATTTTCATTGTCGTTTGTCTGTAGGTATTTTTTGATTTTCTCTTTGATTTCTTTGGTGATGTATTGGTTGTTTAGTAATATATTGTTTAACCTCCACGTTTGTGTTTTTTTACAGTTTTTTTTTTTCTGGTAATTGGTTTCTAATCTCAGTGTTGTGGTTGAAAAGATGTTTCACATGATTTCAGTTTTCTTAAATTTACCGAAGCTTGCTTTGTGGCCCAGCATGTGATCAATCCTGGAGTATGTTCCATGTGCACTTGAAAAGAATGTGTATTTTGCTGTTTTTGGATGGAGTGCTCTATACATATAAATTAAGTCCATGTAGTCTAATGTGTCATTTAAGGCCTGTGTTTCTTTATTGATTTTCTGTATGGATGATCTGTCCATTGATCAAAGTGGGGTGTTAAAAGTCCCTCACTATTATTGTGTTACTGTCTATTCCTCCTTTTATGGCTTAGTACTTGCCTTATATATTGAGGTGCTCCTATCTTGGGTGCATATATATTTACAATTGTTATATCTTCTTCTTGGATTGATCCCTTGATCATTATGTAGTGTCCTCTTTGTCTCTTGTAACAGTCTTTATTTTAAAGTCTACTTTGTCTGATATGAGTATTGCCTCCAGCTTTCTTTTGATTTCTATTTGCATGGAATACCTTTTTCCATCCCCTCACTTTCAGTCTGTATGTGTCCCTAGATTTGAATTGGGTCTCTTGTAGACAGCATATATACAGGTCTTGTTTTTGTATCCATTCAGCCACTCTTTATCTTTTGGTTGGAGCATTTAATCCATTTACATTTAAGGTAATTATGGGTATGTATGTTTCTATTGCCATTTTGTTAATTATTTTGGATTTGTTTTTGTAGGTCTTTCTTCTCCTCTTCCTCTTTCATTCTCTTCTCTTGTGATTTGATGACTAACTTTAGTGTTGTGTTTGGATTGCTTTTTCTTTTTTGTGCATTTTTTATCTATCGTAGATCTTCGGTTTGCTGTTCCCATGAAATTTTTTTGTTTCCCTCCCCCCCCGTGGAATCTTACTTTATTATTATTTTTTAATGTTTTTACATCTTTATTGGAGCATAATTGCTTTACAATGGTGTGTTAGTTTCTGCTTTATAACAAAGTGAATCAGTTATACATATACATATATCCCCATATCTCTTCCCTCTTGCGTCTCCCTCCCTCCCACCCTCCCTATCCCACCCCTCTAGGGGTCACAAAGCACTGAGCTGATCTCCCTATGCTATGCGGCTGCTTCCCACTAGCTATATAAACATGATTGTCTTAAGTTGCTGGTCTTTTAATTTCAAATTCATTTCTAATATCCTACATTTGTGCTCTCCTCTTCTCATGATTGCTGGTTTTCATATCATATTTGTGTGTGGATGATTTCCTACCTTTACTGTATATTTGCCTTTACTGGTGAGCTTTTCCATTTATAATTTTCTTATTTCTAGTCGTGGCTTTTCTTTTCCACGTAGAGAAGTTCCTTTAGCATTTGTTGCAAAGCTGGTCTGGTGGTGCTGAATTCTTTTAGCTTTTGCTTGTCTGTAAAGCTTTTGATTTCTCCAGCAAATCTGAATGAGAGCCTTGCTGGGTAGAGTATTCTTGGTTGTAGGTTCTTCCCTTTCATCACTTTAAATACATCATGCCATTCCCCTCTGGCCTGCAGTTTCTGCTGAAAAATCAGCTTATAACTTTATGGGAATTCCCATGTATGTTTTTTTGTTTTTGTTTTTCCACCAAGCAGCTTGTGGGATGTTAGTTTCCCAACAGGGATTGAACCCAGGGCTTTCACCCAGCAGTGAAAGTGCCGAGTCCTAACCACTGGACTGCCAGGGAACTCCCCCCTTGTATTTTTTTTTAATTATTTTTAATTTTATTTATTTATTTTTGTCTGCGTTGGGTCTTCGTTGCTGCGCGCAGGCTTTCTCTAGTTGTGGCGAGCGGGGGCTACTCTTCGTTGCGGTGCACGGGCTTCTCATTGCAGTGGCTTCTCTTTGTTGTGGAGCACGGGCTCTGGGTGCATGGGCTTCAGTAGTTGTGGCTCGCGGGCTCTAGAGCGCAGGCTCAGTAGTTGTGGCGTATGGGCTTAGTTTCTCTGAGGCATGTGGGATCTTCCCGGACCAGGGCTCGAACACATATCCCCTGCATTGGCAGGTGGATTCTTAACCACTGTGCCACCAGGGAAGTGCCACCCCCTTGTATGTTATTTGTTGCTTTTCCCTTGTTGCTTTTTAAATTTTTAAATTTTATTTATTTATTTTGATTGTGCTGGGTCTTAGTTGCAGCAGGTGGACTCCTTAGTTGCGGCTCACTGGCTCCTTAGTTGCAGCCTATGTGCTCCTTAGTTGCTGCCAGCAGGCTCCTTAGTTGTGGCATGCATGTGGGATCTAGTTCCCTGACCAGGGATTGAACCCACATCCCCTGCACTGGAAGGCAGATTCTTAACCACTGTGCCACTAGGGAAGTCCCTTCCCTTGTTGCTTTTAATATTTTGTCTTCAATTTTTTGTCAATTTGACTATGTGTCTCAGCATGTTCCTCCTTGGGTTTATCCTGCATGGGACTCTCTGTGCTTCCTGGACTTCGGTGACTGTTTCCTTTCCCATGCTGGGAAGTTTTCAGCTATTATCTCTTCAAATATTTTCTCAGGTCCTTTCTCTCTCTCTTCTCCTTCTGGGATCCCTATAATGCAAACGTTAGTGTGTTTCATGTTGTCCCAGAGGTCTCTGAGACTGTCTTCATTTCTTTTCATTCTTTTTTCTTTATTCTATTCCATGGCAGTGATTTCCACCATTCTGTCTTCCAGCTCACCTGTTCCTCTGCCTCATTTATTCTGCTATTGATTTCTTCTAGTGTATTTTTCACTTCAGTTACTGTATTGTTCATCTCCATTGGTTTGTTCTTTAGATCTTCTAGCTCTTTGTTAAACATTTCTTGTATCTTCTCGGTCTGTGCCTCCATTCTTTTCCTGAGATCTTGGATCATCTTTACTATCATTACTCTGAATTCTTTTGCAAATAGATTCAATGCAGTGGTTTTTTAAAAAATTTATTTCATTATTATTTTATTTTATTTATTTATTATTTTTTATTTATTGTTTCTGGCTGTGTTGTGTCTTCGTCACTGCGTGTGGGCTTTTCTCTGGTTGCGGCGAGTGGGGGCTACTCTTTGTTGTGATTTGTGCGCTTCTCATTGTGGTGGCTTCTCTTGTTGCAGAGCACGGACTCCAGCCACACAGGCTTCAGTAGTTGTGGCATGTGGGCTCAGTAGTTGTGGTGCATGGGCCCAGCTGCTCCATGGCATGCAGGATCTTCCCGGACCAGGGATCGAAGCCGTGTCCCCTGCACTGGCAGGTGGATTCTCAACCACTGCAACACCAGGGAAGCCCAGATTCAATGCAGTTTTAATGGATCTTGGCTGCTGCTTGATTTGAGCTGTCTCTTTTGGAGCTGTGATTTATCTTTAATGCTACAATTTCCACTGTTTACATTTGATCCTCAGTGTAACACACTCTACTATAGTAAAGCTTACATTTCACCTGACCAAATTTATAAGGGAAAACATTCATGTTTTAAAGTTTTGTATCATACCTTAAATTTAAAGCTCATTTATATTTTGGTTATGTTAAGTGGTTTGTACTAGACTGTGTCAACGTGAGGCAATCTTTCTTTACTTGGGTTTGCTTCTGTACAAGCATGGGAACAATTGATTCCCACTGGGTGAACTCCTGCTTTTCAGATGCCATCTCTGGAATCTTTGATCTTGACACAGATGCTATTTCTATGACTTTTGCTATTCTTTTACTGGGATTTTTTTCCTGCTTAGAGGAAACTGAAAATAGTTCCAGATTTTATTCCTCTAAGGTGACTGTGTTCTGGGAACACAGGACAGAGTGTGGGGTAGGGGTGGGTCATGACAGTAGAGCATCTGTATGGCTTATGCTCTTTATAAGTGCCTCTGAGTAGTACATGGGGTTCCCCTGACCCCAGACATTAAGCAATTTCTCAGGCAGTGGGAGAAAGTTACATACTAAAAATGAGGGGGAAACATGATTGAGGGAGAAGGGGGAGGACACATACATTTGGGAGAGTTTTGAGGGTCCCAGGAATAATGAGGAATAGATACACATAGATCGATCAAGAAAAGTCATGAAACATTGAGGTGTGAGGTAGTGATAGTTCTAAACACTTTGTTCTCTGTTCCTTCTCACTGCTCATTGTTCTTAGAAGGGCAGTGTCTTCAGAGAAATAGAGGTGTAGACTTTGCTAGAGGGAGAATGATCATTATTACAGGGTCTTGTTGGATTAATGAAGTTAAAGTACAGTTTTGATGGAATTAGGTCAGTACAGAGGACACACACACACACTGAACTTCAGGAAAGAGTAGTTATGATGGCTGTGTTCTACTTCTGTGACTTAAAAAATAACTAATGGAATAGCTGTAGGGGGGTTAATGAGACTGATTTCGGTGTTAACCAGGGCTCACTAGGTTTACCACAGCCTTCCAGGTAGGAGAGAGGAAATGCAGAAGTAGTCAGCAGTTAGGTGCCCAGATTCACATGATGATTGCAGTGTTTGTCACCGTGAGCCTTTGGTTTAGGGTAAAGGGAAAGGCCATTTCCAGGTCAGAGTGTGATGCCACGTTGGCATAGACCAGAGAGCAAAGAAGGGAAAGAACTCTAGTTCTTTTCTGAATCCCTGCCAGGCCCCTGAAGAAAGAAGAATGAGAGACAGAATGCAGATGAGGTCAAAAGAGAGATCTTCCAGCCATTCCGATTTCATCTTACAAAGTTTCAGTTTATTATCCCCTCCTTCAAGTGACACTCTCCTCACTCCCACACCTCCTCTCACTGGGTTTAAGCCCCTACTGCTACCCAGCAGTCTGTTTACCACCTTTTCTAAAAACCACCATCCTTATGTTTGTCTTTTTAGCCTCTTGTCCAGGGGAAGGATTTGAAGCATATCCATTTCTGTACCCCACTACTTAGCACAGTGCCAGGCACAGTCAGCACTGCATAAATGTCTGCTTGCTTGAACATCAATCACAGGGGTTCATTAGCTTACCTTACTATTGCTTCCTAGTAGTGGAAATTCTACAGAGGTAGCTTGGGTTTTAATCTGATTTATGAGCTATTATAAAGTCATCTGGAATCCCATTTCTTTCTTTTTTTAAAAAAAATTGTTTAGTTATGTATTTATGTATGTATGTATGTATGTGGCTGCGTTGGGTCTTAGTTGCTGCACACGGAATCTTTGTTGCCACATGCGGGATCTTCATTGCAGCATGCGGGATCTTTTTTTTTTTTTTTTTTTTTTTGTTGCAGCATGTGGGATCTAGTTCCCTGACTAGGGATCGAACCCAGGCCCCTTGCATTGGGAGTGCAGAGTCTTAACCACTGGACCACCAGGGAAGTCCCTGGAATCCCATTTCTTTCCTTCTTTCTGCTCTACCTTTCTGAAGTATCTACTTCATCTTAAGGCTGGTGGCTCCCTCACGGCTGCAGATTGGCTGTCAGCAATTTTGTAGGCCATGTCCTTGCTAGACCGTGTATTTGACTGTGTTAAGTGGAAGGGAAGGTTGGGAGTGTGTTAGGAGAGCCCCAAGATTTTTGTTGTTGTTGTTAAATTTATTTATTTTATTTAGTTATTTTTGGCTGCGTTGGCTCTTCCTTGCTGCGTGCGTGCTTTCTCTAGTTGCGGCGAGCGGGGGCTACTCTTAGTTGCGGTGCGTGGGCTTCTCATTGCGTTGGCTTCTCTTGTTGCAGAGCATGGGCTCTAGGCACGCGGGCTTCCGTAGTTGTGTCTTGCGGGCTTCATTGCTCCGCGGCATGTGGGAACTTCCCGGACCAGGGCTTGAACCCTTGTCCCCTGCATTGGCAGGCGGATTCTTAACCACTGCACCACCAGGGAAGCCCAAGCCCCAAGATTTTAACTGATCAAACCACTTTTGAACTAATCTGAGTGGCCAAGGGATGCCATTTGTGATTGACTTAGTCCTGGAGTCCTTGAAATCAGTCTTGATGGAAAAGAGGAAAGGGTGACCTGATTGGCTTAGGTTAGATTGGGCTCACCCTGGAACTGGTAAGGAATGAGCTTCCCCAAAGCACATGAACTACAGGAAGAAAGAATGGATACTTAACTGGAAATCTGACTTATTATGAAGGGGGATGTGGTTGTTGTATGGGCAGCCAGCAAAGTCCACTATTTTAATGCAGATTTTCTACGGAACCTTAATTTATGGCTACTCTGTTCTTCTTATAGAGTCATTTATGAATTTATTGATTGCATATTTTGAAAAAGAATTAATGGTGAAATTATTAAATTTTGAGTATGAGACTCTTCCCTCTATTAACTTACTCAGGTAAAATGTTAAATATCAGTCAGTGCAGGAGAGGGGTGACAGTACAAGGCAGCAAGATGACAGCAATCATGTTCATCCAGAATATATGTACTTTGCATTCCCCAGTAATGCTTTTAATCAGGAAGTCATTGTGTCAGGCACTTCGGGGGCTACAGAGATAATAGAAAGGAGATGCCGGCCCCCTCCAGACTTCAGGCCCAATCAAGAGAATGGATAAAAGGCTTTGGGGACTGGGAAGAAATGGCCTCCTTCACAGAAGCCACCCAGAACAGGAACCTGTAAAACAAAGTGGGGGCTCCTGGGGAGTGCTCCAGAGTCCTGGGAGCCTGGAAGGTCGGAGGAGATGCTTGGCATGCTCTGTGGACAGCTCTGCCCTTTGTGTAGTGACAACCGAGCATACTGCTCAACTGCTTAGAGCTGTGGGTCTCAGGAGAGCAGCCAGATCACCCAGTGCCCAGGGTGGGGGCAACCCTTACACTCACTGGTCACTCACTGCTGGCGTTGCTGCTTGTTAGAAAACCCCATTGTGGCCCAGCCCTGTCTGTTGGAGGATTTCTGTCACCGGGTCAGCCTCTGCTGATCTGGTTCATAATTAATGCTGTTAGACTTTCTGCCTTCTTCTTAGAGCCATCCAATCACATTTATGGATATTTTAGAGAATTAAAAAACAAAATAATAATCTGTTCTTCATTCAGCACATTTACTGGGGCCTGCCTTGTGCCAGTCACTATGCTAAGCTCCAGGGTCATGGTGATGACCCCAAACTGATGTGATTCCTGCTGTCACAGCCTGTAGTCTAGTGGGGGAGGCAGACAAAAGGCAAACAGGTACATATTTGCCAATTGTGATGGTGAGAAGGAAACAAAATGGGCAGAGCTAAAGATGTGCAAAAGGTTTAAGATATCTTTAAGGCAATTTGTAAATGATCTCATGATTACAGTTTTTATCCTAACGATTTCCCCAGATTAAATGCAAATAACTTTCATTGTCTGTCTCTTAGGTGTACTCGGCAGGTCCCTGATGAACCAAGGGAACCCTCCACCGTATCCAGGCCCCGGTCCGACGGCTCCGTACCCACCTTATCCACAGCAACCGATGGGGCCTGAGGTCTACCCTCCAGGACCTGTGGGGGGACCCTACCCACCTCCTCAGGGGTACCCCTACCAAGGATACCCACAGTATGGCTGGCAGGGCGGACCTCAGGAGCCTCCTAAAACCACAGGTACTGTGATGTGAATGGGGCATGTATACAGTTGGTCCTCCATATCTGCAGGTTCCACACCCACTGATTCAACCAACCACCAGATTGAAAATATTTGGGGAAAAAAAATTCCAGAAAGTTCTAAAAAGCAAAACTTGAATTTACTGTGCTCCAGAAACTACTTACATAACATTCATGTTGTATTTACAACTATTTAAATGACATTTACATTGTGTTACGTATTATAAATAATCTAGAAATGATTTAAAGTATATAGGAGGATGTGCATAGGTTATATGCAAATACCTTTCATATAAGGTATTTATATATAATGGACTTACGCCACCGCAGATTTTGGTATCATGTGGGTCCTGAAACCAATCCTCCGTGGATACCGAGGGACGACTGTATGTGTATTACGTGGGTGTGCATGTGTGCAGTCCAATGTCACCAACGGAAATGTTTGCATGTTTTCTTTGGCAGAGAAGAAACTCTGGCCTTTGTTTGCCATGGTTGACATTTCCAAAGCTTGGTGACTGCTTAGGGTGGCTTCTAACTTCTGAGAAGGACTTCTTTCTTGGGAGGGCTGAATCAATTCTGCCTCCTTTCTCTTGTCTCCTGTGGGGCTGATGACTTCCTGGCCGACATGTTTTCTGAAGGCATCTCCTCGAGCAGTGAGAGGGGGCAAAGTACCAGTTGGATTCTTGCTCTGGCAGCCAGTTTTGCTTTTCAGGTTTAGCCTGTTGGGGTTGTTTTATCTCTCAACTTGTTGACCCTCAAGTCATCCTCTTGCCCCTGCTATTGGGGTTGGTTTTCTTTACTAATATGTTTTCATAATTCTATTTAACCTGCTAGCTGAGTTGTCAGCAGGCTTATGAGTCCTTCTTGTGTGCTGGAACAGTGCTACTCAAAGTTTACTGTGCAGACAAGTGCCAGTCAATGAGCAGCTATCAGGCTGCAATGAGATAAATACAGAAAGTGAGAATAAAAATTTTAAAACTTTGAGAGCAATTTGACATTGCTGTGACATTCGAGCATGGAATCTTGCATTTTACAAAAAGTAGTCTGTGAAGGGTTAGGAAGGAAACATCTTGAGAAGCACTGTGCTCCATGTCTTGGTGACCGTTATGACTGTTTTATAACCTTTTGGTTTGCAGAATAGTTGCTCTCTTAGAGCTTTCAGCTTTTGAATATAGCTCATTCTTACCGAGTGCTTGTTATGTGCCAGGTGCTCTCCTAAGAGCTTTATATACATTCACATTTAATCCTTGCAACAGTCTTATGAGGTTATTCCCATTTTACAGTGAAGTAATGGAGACACAGAGTGGAGTAACGACTTGCCCAAGGCCACCCAGCTAGAAATGGCAGACCCCAGATTTGAATCCTGAAAGTTTGACTGTGGAATCTGTACCTGTATCTTATTGCTGTACTGTTGTCCCTTTCCTGTCTTTTCTGACCTGACACATTTGTCTGAATTTAGGGCCTTAGGCTGCCTCAGAGATTTTCCTATAGTTTAACCCCTTACTAATCAAAAGTAGTAACAGAAGTGACAGTTCATTTTATTTCAGAATTTGAGGGTTCTTTAGAATGGGTGGATGCCAAGGAGGAAAAATAGGTTTAAGAGGAATTGTGCGCTCAATATGGGAAAGATTTTACTTTTATGGTGTCAAGTCAGGGGCTGTATTGAGATTGAATAGATTTGAATACCTTTAAAAGATTTAGTTTAGGGCTTCCCTGGTGGCGCAGTGGTTGCGCGTCCGCCTGCCGATGCAGGGGAACCGGGTTCGCGTCCCGGTCTGGGAGGATCCCACATGCCGCGGAGCGGCTGGGCCCGTGAGCCATGGCCGCTGGGCCTGTTTACTGAGTGCATGCCCTGGGCAAGGCACAATGCCACTGGAGATGAAAAAAATTCTAAGACCCACTTCCTTCCCTCAAAGGCTCAGAGACCAAAATCAGAAGCGAAGCTATCAATCTAGCGCAACTCCTGAATTTCAGAGGTGATAAAACTGACCGCCCTGGGTTCATGCCCCGGTCCGGGAGGATCCCATGTGCCGCGGAGCGGCTGGGCCCGTGAGCCGTGGCCGCTGGGCCTGCGCGTCCGGAGCCTGTGCTCCGCAACGGGAGAGGCCGCAGCAGGGGGAGGCCCGCATCCCACAAAAAAAAAAAAAAAAAAAAAAAAAAAAAAAAAAAAAAAGATTTAGTTTATCTTGAAGGAAAACTTTTACAATCCAAGGTTCTGTTTTGTGGTAAATTGTTATAACATGCTTGGAGGACTGCAGGAAATACAACCAGTATAAATCAGAGCAGTTGGCATCCAGGTCTATGACATCAGAGGGGGATTTCCTGAAAATAAATCTCAGTTTCTGGGGTTTCTGCTTCAAAACAAGGTACCCCTGTGATGAATGAAAGAAGGCCGACTGAAAAGACCACGTGATATATGATTCGTTTATGTGCATTTCAAGATTAAGCCAAACTAATCTATGGTGATGGAGATCAAAATAGTGGTTACTCCTGGCTGTGGTGTCGGAGGCTAGGGTAAGGTTTGTTATTGACTAGGAAGGACACAAGGAAACTTCTGGGGTATTAGGAGGTTTTTTTGTTTTTTGTTTTTGGCTGCGTTGGGTCTTCATTACCGTGTGCGGGCTTTCTCTAGTTGTGGCGAGCGGTGGCTACTCTTCATTGCAGTGTGCGGGCTTCTCACTGCGGTGGCTTCTCTTATTGTGGAGCGCAGGCTCTAGATGCGCGGGCTTCAGTAGTTGTGGCTCGTGGGCTCTAGAGCGCAGGCTCAGTAGTTGTGGTGCACGGGCTTAGCTGCTCTGCAGCATGAAGGATCTTCCTGGACCGGGGCTCGAACCCGTGTCCCCTGCATTGGCAGGTGGATTCTTAACCACTGTGCCACCAGGGAAGCCCTAGGAGTGTTCTTTTATCTTAATCTGGGTATAAACATTTTCAAGCCACACACTTAATATTTGTGCACTTTAGTATATGTTATATGTCAATGAAAAAAAAAGCCCAGCATTTGTATTAAACAATAGATTCAGCCCAGTGCCTCCCTAGGTTGTGTCTTCCACCCACAGCCCTCCTGGTGTATGGTTTGTAGGCCATTTCTGGGCCTGTATGGTTTATACTGACTGTAACTACCATTCAGTGGATTTGGAACATTATAGAGCTTGTCTAGAATAAGTGCTTCCTGGGCTCGGTGGACCTTGTCCCCTCATGCAGAAGATACTCACAGGTTTGGCCCTCTTTCTTACCTTTGGTGTAATTTAAGTATTACATCAGCGTTTTTGAGAAAAAAGAATATCTTAATTCTTCTTAGGATTAAAAGGCTTTTTTACTTCAGTGTTATCAATTTATCAGTGATTTCATAAATGCAGTTGAAAGCTGTTTAACATCCTTTTCTACAGGATTTCTCTCTCTGTCATCAGCCTGTGCATTGTTAATTGCCCAGACCTGTTCTATACCAGGTATGGCAGGGGATGCCAGGTGGTCAAGTTCTCTCAACCTGGGGTCCAGGTTCTGTGAATGGGACCCTCTGACCGCCCCCTCACTAAAGGATGTGCTTTTTAGGGACCCCTTTCATTTCTGTCTCTTTGTATTGCTCCTGGGATCCCCAATCAGAATCATTCTTGGGGCCTGTATTCCAAGCATGTGTGTTTGAGCTCTCTGCAGAAATTTAAGGGTTTTTTTCTCTAGCAGGATGATTTTAGATGTATCTACTACTGCATATGCCATCTCTCAGCTAAAGTTCATGTGTGTAGTCCCTTCTGTTAATAGCTACCTAGGTGGAAATTATTTGTTTTAGGGTCTTAGCTACTCTTAATTGGTGTCTGGTAATTAGTAAGGGTTTAATAAAGTGTTGAATGGACAGGTCGGTGGGTAGATGGCTAATCTAAGCAGAACCTTCTTTGGTAGTCTATTTTTTAGTTCAAATTTCATTTTTTCAGATATTGTATTTTTAAAATTTTATTTATTTATTTTTCGCTGCATTGTGTCTTTGTTGCTGTGCATGGGCTTTCTCTAGTTGTGGCGAGCAGGGGCTACTCTTTGTTGCGGTGCGCAGGCTTCTCATTGCGGTGGCTTCTCCTACTGCGGAGCACAGGCTCCAGCAGCACGGGCCTCAGTAGTTGTGGCACGCAGGCTCAGCACTTGTGGCTCGCGGGCTCCAGAGCGCAGGCTCAGCAGCTGTGGCACACGGGCTTAGTTGCTTCGCGGCCCATGGGATCCTCCTGGACCAGGGCTCGAACCCATGTCCCTTGCATTGGCAGGCGGACTCTCAACTGCTACCCCACCAGGGAAGCCCCTGTATTTTTTTTTTAAGCCTTTGTTTTTCTCAGGAAACCAGCTTTTTGGAAACCATGTGATTGGAAGCAGCAGGTACTTGTGGGAATGAGGCTTCCCAGGGAGCACACCTGCAATATGTCAAGGGTCTCCTGGGGAGATTTTTAATAATAATAACAACTATACCAACTAGTATTTCTTGCACTGGCATTAGCTTCAGCTAATCTTCATAATGACCCTGAAGCATTAGTCCCATGTTATAGAGGTGGAATCTGAGGCTCAGAGAGGTTGTGATTTAGTTATTTATTGTATAACATACCACCCTGAAACTCAGTGGCTTAAAACAACAGTGATTTATTATTTCTCATGGTTCTGTGAGTTGGATCTCTCCTGGGGTCACTTGTGTGACTTAATCCAGCTGTCAGCTCGGCTGGAGCTGAAATGTCCAAGACTGCCTCACTCATGTGACGAAGGCCTGGGTTTAGCTCCATGAGGCCTCTCTCTACACATCTCCCTTTCCACGGCAACTAGCTTCCCAAGAGTGTGATAGTAGCAGCTGCCAGGCTTTTAACGGCTAGGCCCAGAGCTGGCACCGCCTCACGTACCCTGTATTCTGTTGCTCAAAGGCTGGCCAGATTCAGCAGGAGGGGAAATAGATGCCATCTCCCCCGACTCCTGCTTTTTTGGCAACAGGTTTATTGAGATACAATTCACATAGCATACAATTCTCCCATTTAAGGTGTCCAATCCAGTAGTTTTTGGTGTATTCACAGAGTTGTGTGACCATCAGCACTGTCTAATTCCAGAAGGTTTTCATCACCCCGAAAAGAAACCCTTTGTCAATCACTCCCGATTTCCTTACCTCTCCTCCTACATGCATCCACCTTCTGTCTCTATTGATTTGCCTGTGTTGAACTTTTCTTATAAATGGAATCATGTAATATGCGCTCTTTTATGACTGGCTTCTTTCACTTAGTGTAATGTTTTCAAGGTTCATCCATGTTGTAGCAACTGTCAGTGCTCCATTCCTTTGCCAAATAATATTTTATTGTATGGATATACCATATTTTATTCATCTGTTCATTAGTTGATGGGCATTTGGGTATCTGCTTTTGAGCTATTTTGAATAATAAATAATGGCTGTTATAAACATTGGTGTAAAATAGATTCCATCTCACTAAGAGGAACAGCGTGTGAATACAGAGTGAGAGGAATCATTGGTGGCCATCTTGGCAGACAGTCCACCACGCTCCAATCTTTCCTTTTAACAATTCACCTCTCTCCCATGTGCAAATTATACCCATCCCCTTCTAAGACCACCAGATGTCTCATCCAGTAACTACCTCGGCTTGAAGTTAAGGATGTCACCGTCGAGGATGGCCTCTAACCAGCCATGCTGCTCCCTTCACTCCCTACTCCTCATTCCCACTCTACCCAACTGTACAGAGAGATCCAACAGAATATCAGCACTTCTGTGAAGCTTTCCCTCCTGTATCCCACACCTCCCATAGAATTTACCACTCCTAGGTGCTTCAGCTGCACCCCTCACAGACTTCTCTCAAAGCATCTCCTCTCTCCAAATTCAGTTAGGTTGCATGTTCTCTCTAATTTACCTCTTTAAATGTCTGACTCCAGTCAACCTTGCTCATACTATTTTAGTTTAGGCTTCCACCATTTGTGTTGGTCAAGACTCTTAAGATTGCAAGTGACAGAATCTCAGCCTTAAATATTAACCAACAACAGAGGATCATCGGAGACCTGAGTAAAGGCCCCAGATGATAGGTGGTGACCAAAACAGACAGAAAAAAGGGACACTGAGGGAACAGAGGCAACACAAGGAGCAAAAACCCTACTACAAAAAAGGGGGGGAAATCTTCTAATATTCTTAGATATGCGGGGAGATTTCTTACTGAAATAAGAGGAGGGATGCTGTATAAAAAGCAACTCGGGATACAACAGCACTTAGGCAAGGAGCATGTGTCAGCCCAAGGATTGGGTTCAGAGACCCATTTGGATAGCCAGGTCTTGCCAAACCAGAACTTAAGGCTTTTTGCCACAGGTGGAAGCTTGACATATGTTTTGGTTATCTATTGCTATGTAGTAAATCACCCCAAATCTTGGCATTAGAGATTCTATAATTTGGGCAGGACTTGGCAGGAAAGAGTCATCTCTGCTCCCTGGGCCTGGAACATAGGAGATAACCAGTGTGCTGAGTTGAGTATGTGTACTTTCTACCCTTGAATGGGATTTACAAACTTTCCTTCTTGGCTTTCATATTTATAGCTGTCTAAAGGGGCACTATTGGGTTGGCTTACACCAGTAATACAGAGGAAGAAGCTGTTTGGTTTGGCAGATGCTTTGGAAGGGAGACAGGGATGGGAGCATGACTGCTGGCTGTCTCACTGCTGGGAGGGGTCACGTGATGCCCATGCTGAGAAGTTACTATGCTTATGCGTGTCCCGTCCAGGCTTGGGCTTTTCCACTCTTACTGGCTTGGTTTGACCCTCTTGTTTCCCATGAAGTTAATTTAAGTTCAGTCGTATTCTGTCAACTGTTTCAGTTTCAGTGAAATCTTGTACTTCTGGTTCATCATAACAAGAAATTGTTCTTTTGAATGCAAAAAAAAAAAAAAAAAAAAAATCCAGTATCCCTTTTCCACCTCTCCCTCCTTCCACGTGGCCTCTCAGTGTGGCTGACTTGGGCCTCACAGTGTGACAGCCTCAGGAGGTCTGGGCTCCTGAGGCGTTAGAGTGCAAAAGTGGCAGCTGCCAGGCCTTCCTTTAAAAAACAAACGAACAAAAAACTTTTCATTTAACTTCTAATTTTGAAAAAATTCCAGACTTACAAAAGCTTTGCAGAAATAGTACAAACAATTCTGTATACCTTTCACCCAGATTTCCCCAAATCTTCTGCAACTACAAGGTAATGATCTCCCTGGCTTTTTTACTGCCCAGGCTCAGAAGTCTCAGCACATCACTTCCACCACAGTCTCTTGTCAAAGCAGCCACAGGTCTAGCTAGCAGAGATTCAAGGGGAGGGGAAATGGACTTTACTCTTGATGGGTGGGTGACAAAGCCACAGTGCAAAATGGCACATGGGTGGGGAGATCTTCAGAAACTCTACCCCCAAGTCCCAGTGGTGATGGGTGAGCTCATGTTCAGTGAAGCATTCTAAATAACAAAACTCTAGGTTCTTATGAATATGCCATAGTAACAAAACTGTTTAAAGTGAAAATTAAACACAACAGTATCTCCAGTCTTAGGTCAGAAGATAGGCCATCTGTCTTTTTAAGGAAAGTTTTGTGAATTGGTTAGAAAGTCATGAAGTCCGAGGTTTTTAAATTCTCTCACCAAGTGGTATGGACTTATATACACTACCAAATGTAAAACCGATAGCTAGTGGGAAGCAGCCCCGTAGCACAGGGAGATCAGCTCCGTGCTTTGTGTCCACCTAGACGGGTGGGATAGGGAGGGTGGGAGGGAGGGAGATGCAAGAGGGAGGGGATATGGGGATATATGTATACGTATAGCTGATTCACTTTGTTATAAAGCAGAGACTAACACACTATTGTAAAACAATTATACTCCAATAAAGATGTTTAAAAAAAAAAAGGAAAAAAAAGGAAGAAATTCTCTCTCCAAAATTGAA
The DNA here is from genome assembly GCF_002837175.3 of Physeter macrocephalus. Lineage (NCBI taxonomy): Eukaryota > Metazoa > Chordata > Mammalia > Artiodactyla > Physeteridae > Physeter > Physeter macrocephalus. Next base: position 136,119,111 of record NC_041221.1, read on the forward strand.
ATGGCTCCCACTCAGATACCTCAAATCATTGGAAATGTTAGAGTTCTCAGCTGATTACCCTTCCGAGCTCATGGCAGACATCACTCATCAATTCTGGCTGTAGCTGCTCAGCCCCAAATTTGGCTTCAGAATCCTCCTTACCGAAGGATCCTAGGCAGCCGCTATGAGTGAGACTTGAATTGTTAGGTAAGATGAGGCCATTTTACCATTCCTTGCTAGGCCGAATCCCTCTTTTTAGAGATACTAAAACTGAAGTACAGTGAGGTTTAGTGACTTGCCCAGGGTCCACGAGTTTTGACTAGGATGTAAGTCCTGATTCCAAGCTAGATGCATTTCTTCTTTATGGCCTGCTGCTGCGATCCAGCACTGATTCCACAGCAATTCCCAGACACCTTCCCTCCGCCTCCTCCCTCCGCCTTGCACCCCAGCCACCGAAACAAACACAAAAACCTGGTAGTTATAACAGGGTACCACTTGCCTAGTAGACAGGTGAAGTGGAGTGTGATAAAAGCTGGGTCCAAATCCCCTTATTAACACGAGGACCTGGGCAGATTGTTTAACCTCCCCGATCTCTGAGTATGCCTGCCTCCCCTTGTAAGCTTCCTGAAGGTGATTTTTTTCTCTCCTTCATCTCTGCTTCCACAGAACCTAGAACAGTGCTGACACGTGGTATATGCTCAGTAAATATTTGCTGGATGGATGGAAATATCACCAGTTCGAAAGGTGGTTGTGAATTCATGCCCCACGTCTGCTCCCCTTTCCCTTTGAGCCCCTTCCCTTGCTATTTAACTCTTGTGAGTCCAGATACTGCGGTTTTATTCATATCCTTCTGGGTTAGGACCGATATCTGACAATGTATCGATGTAAAATAAAATGAATTCTGCTTCAGCAGAGTCCTTGGGATGCCCCCATGGAGTTCAGAAGCCTGACTGGCCTTTGAACCGGATTTCTCAGCCTGTAAAAAAGTGCCCCTGTTCTTGCTCTTTGTAATTTGCAGAAGCAAAAGGGGAGCACCTGTTACAGGAGAGCCCTGCCGGGTCCCTGGCCAGCCAGCAAGGTGCTGTGAGCGGCCTTTCCTCAGTCCACAGTCAGAGTGCCGGCTGGTAACATGGCATGGTGCCCCTGCACACTCCCTTTGGTGTCTGACACTGCTCTCATCACTCAGCACAGGGATAAACGAGAAAGGAGTTTAATGGTCTGGCATCTCTGGTTAACTGGCTTGAGGTCTGGAATTACAGCTTGGCTTGTTTGAGCCTTTTATGCTTTTTTTTCATCAGAAACTCCGATCAGGCATCGTCATTGCCCTGAGAAGACTTTTCAGCATGGATAAAGTCCAGCTCAGTACCTTCTTTCTCTGCCAGGCATCAGATGACAGAATGTCTCAGCAAGGACACTGCCTGGTGCCACCTAAAGCCGTATTGGCTTAGGAATCTAGGTGGAGTTTCTCCAGTTCCCTGAGCTTCTATTTCCTTATCTGTAAAATTGGTATTATAGGACTGTGGCGAAGCGTAAACAAAGTCATATACCACGTAGAGTGTATGGGCAACGAGGGACTTAGCACCCTCCCTTGGCCCACACCACTTTTCTGAATTTTTGCTTGTGGTTGGATGGGGGTGGTGAAGACAGGAAGCCCTCAGGGGAAAGGTGGGGAAGCCAGCTGCTGAGGGTCATTCCTGATCTACCCTGAGAATCCCCACCCGTCTGCGGCAACCGTGGGACCGACAGAGTCATGTCATCTGCAGTTTGTAGCCTTATAACTGGTCTCCCTCCTCCTGCTCTTGCCCCCTGCTGTCTGTTTTCTCCCCAGACCCTCTAGAAGCTTCCCTTATCACTCAGAGTAAAAAGCCAGTCCTTAGGGTGACCAGCCAGGCCCTCCATGAGCGGGCTGCCCCCATGCACTGCTCCACCTTCACAGGCCGCCGCATTCCCACCCCGGCCTTGGTATTTGCCACTCCCTTTCCCTCTCCTCCGAAATCGACTGGGCTTGTGTCCTCTCGTGGTTCTTGCTCAGCTGTCACCTAGTCAGAGAGGCCTTCCATCCACCTCCCCTCTCCCTCTTCCCCATTTAACCAAGCACCCCAGCCTGGCACACTCTCCCCGCTATGCCCACCTCTTTTCTCTTCCCAACACACTGTTCACACGTCCCTTGGCTGCCTTTCTCCTCCTGCTGGAACGTAAGCTCCTTGAAGGCAGGGACTTTCGTATGCTCAATTCCAAGTATGTGCTGACTGGCTGAGTGTCCGCTCCCCCAATGTCCTCTGCCTGCCCAGGTGTCTTTGCAGCATTCTACTTCCAGCCTTGCCTTGGGTTCCTGTTCCTCCTCATCTCCTCTGTACAGAATCCTGGGAGTGGCTCTAAGGAGCTGCTACTGACTGAGTTTTTGCTGTGTCACGCCTGGTGCTGAACACTGTATATCCATCAGCATTTAATTAGCGTGACAGCTCTATGAGGTGGGTCTTAGTAAAGAAGAGTTTGCCCAAGGTCAGAGCTAGTAAGTGGTGAGCAAACATTCTAACACCATGTGTGACCTGAGAACCTGTTCTCTATGACGGTGCCCCAGAGGCTCCACCACCAGGAGAGGTGCCAGCGCCCGAGGGCTCTGCCCCGTTGCTGCCTTCCAGTCTGGCCGAGGTCCGCGCTTGGCCTACCTTGTGCTGCTTCCTTCTTGGTCTCCTGGTTTATCCTGATCTCTGCCTTCTTCATGGCAAGAGTTGACTGTCTTGTGAAATACTTCTTTATATCTTATCCTCACTTGATCTTTGTTCATTTAATTCATTTAACCTTCGTCCTTCCTCTTGCATCTCTCAGCACACTTTCTGGGACGTTCAGTTGAATCTTCTAGTGCCCAAAGGGCATTTTCATGGAATTCCTTGGAAAAGTGCCCTTATGTCTCACATGGGCTTGGGCCAGCATCTTTAAAACTTCAGCCAGCCCTGTCAGAATCAGGAAACTTGTGGTTTCTGACTCAGCAAGTAGGTCTGGTCACATAGACTCTTTGCTATGAGAAGAGAGACAGACCCAGTGGCCACAAGGAGGGAGGTCTCTAGAAAGGGAGGAAGAAGAGGAAGATGAGCAAGGAAGGGATATGAGAGGGAGACAGTATGGTTCCCAGACCTAGCACAGTAGCTGGTAGTTAGTAGTGCTTCCAGAAAGATCTACAGAAAGCATGAAACCTCAGGGCCTATCTAAATGAAGGTGCAGAAACTGGGGGCAAATGGGACGGTTGCCTGTGGTCTGATCCAGCCTGAACTTGGCCCCTCAACTAGGAGAAGGCGGGCTGCTTATGGGGTCCCTCTGGGATGCGTGGCTCTTGATAAGGGCTCTGGCCCCAGCTGTTTCTCTCAGCACTGCAGGGCCCCCCTTTCCCTATCTCAGGGAAGGCAGGGACCTTCATGGCCCATCAGGCTTAGAGCTTGCTAATTCTTGCTTTGGAGGGGAAACTGCTCCTTCTTACTTTTTGTCATGGTCTACTGGCTTCCGTTTAGTGGAGGCTTTGCTACCAGCCTGGGTTTCTATGTGATAGGCAAGAGGTTTTGATTTACCTGAGGATAAAAAGGTTTTGGTGGAAGCAGTTCCTCACCTAACGCTTGGGCGTGCCAGAGTAGAACCTATACAAGTTAAGGGCTCAAACATTTCTTTTGCCCTCCTTAATGGTTTTCTATTATTCTTAGAATAAAGACCAACATTCCAAAAGGTCTTGAGAGGTCCTTCATGGTCTAGCCTTGCCAGCAGATTCTGTTTCAGTTCCTCAGCCTCACCGGGCCTCTCCTCCCATATGGCTTTTGCAAATGGTATTTCCTCTGTATGGCTTGGAAAATTCATACCTCTCTTGACTCAGTACAAGTAACCTATTAATCCTTCCCATTTCACTCCTGTGTCACTTCAGCGATGCTGAGTGATACCTTACCCCCACCCCGGTCTGGATCAGCTTCTGTCCTTCATAGTACTCTCTGGGTTTGTAATTTTACAGCCTTGGCTCTAGTTAGAGAATTATGGTCTCCACCACTGTCTGAAAGCGTCCTGATAGTAGAGACCTTGTCTAATTTGACTGACCACTTGATTCCCCAGTAACTACTTGTTGAGTGATTGAAGATGAGAAGTTTAAGGATAGCACAGGGAACTCTGCTCAATATTCTATAACAACCTGGTTGGGAAAAAAATTTACCAAAGAATAGATATATGTATAACTGAATCACTTTGTTGTACACCTGAAACTAACACAACTTTGTTAACCAACTATACTCCAGTATAAAATAAAAAGTTTAAACAAATAAAGATAGGCAGGAGAAAAGACAGGGTGAGTTTCTGGAATCAGCTTTTTCAAGTGTTAAACTCTGGGTTTGAGTTTGCAGAAAAGACTGCTTTGCACTACTTTTCACTCCCTCACATTATTCATTTTTTGGTCTGGGTTCTGAGCAGAATATTCACTGTGGAGCACTGTTGCAATACTGGCAGTCACAAGTATGTGAATTATCAGAACTGAGAGATGCAGCTTTGGGTCATTTTTGCCTCCACTGAGTGGTCTGGTCCCTAAACATAGTAACAACTCTCATAGAAAAAGAAAAGTTTTCCCATTCATAGTCCAGATACCCCATCATCTCAAATCTTTTTTGTGTTATTTCCTAGGCAGTTCTTGCTTAAGTGCACGTGTCATTTGCACCTGGCTGCCATTGTAGTGTAGATTCCATTGTGTATTCTGTTTTCCCCCCAACTTACTTTGTCATAAGCAAATTTCCCATAAGGCAGGGTTTCTCAACCTCAGCACATTGACGTTTGGACCGGATAATTTTGGCGGGGGGAGTGGGGCGCTGTCCTGTGCGTTGTACAATGCTTAGCAGCATCTCTGGCCTCTTCCCACTAAATGCCAGTGGTATCTGCTCAGTTATGACAACCAAAAATGTTGTCCACACATTACCAGATGTTCCCTAGGGGCCCAGAACCTGCCTTTGAGAACCACTGCGATAGAGTCTTCATAATGAAAACTGTACGTTGGGCTTTTGAGCCCAGTGAAGGAAGAGGCCTTCCTAATCAGCTTCATTAGCAGCTGAAAAATTCATGACTTTTTCTGGTGGCCTGCCCAGGAAGAAGGCTCCGGGAACTTGGAGCTATAAAGAATTCTCTCTTGACCTCTTACTGGACAGACAGGCTTTGTTTCTGAGCCTCTCTGCAGGTGGGACGGGAGAATCTGGGTGTTTGATACCAATTCCTAGATTAAAACCAGGAGAACAAGAAGAGTTTAAAGCCAGTGGTCTAAGTTTTTGAACATATTAATTATTAATTGTCGAATAGTTAATAAATAATAGTTAAATAAAAGAGCTAATAATTATCAAGTGGTTACGGTGTGTCAGGCATTTTTATGTGTTAACTCATTTAGTCCTGAGAACAACCCTCTGAGGTAGATCTTTTCTCATCCCCGTCATGTAGATGAAGGAACTGAAGCAGAGAAAGCGTGAAACTTGTTCATGGTCTCACTGCTAGGAGGTGGTAGAGCTGAGATTCAAACCCACCAATCTAACCTCAAAGCCTGTGCTCCTCAGTGACTACCATTTATTGAGCACCTAGTGAGGTGCCCAGCTCTGGGCTGAGAGCTTTATGGACATGGCTTCAGTTCTTGCAATAGTCCTTCCAGGTAAGTGGTGTTATCCCAGATCTTACACATGTGGAACCTGAGTCTTAGAGAGGCTGTAATGTCTTGCTCATGGTTCCCCAGGTGTCTGACCCAGAGCCTGACATGCTTCCATGTGTCATGGGGCCTCCCATGAATGAGTAGAAGTTTTTTGTTTTGTTTTGTTTTGTTTTTAACGTTGCCTTCCTTTCTTCCTTGGAATCTCACCACTCACTCGTTCAACAATTGTGAAATGCCTTGTGTAATTTAGTGCCAAGCACTAAATAAATGTTACTGTTTCTAATTAGATCTTGTTCAGGTGCTTTATGTACATTATCTTTTTTAATCCATACAGTGGTCTTGGTGGTTTCCTATTTCAGAGATGAGGACACACGTTCAGAGAGGTGAATTAACTGGCCTAAAGTCAAAGAGTAACTCACTGAGCCATGAATTGAACCCAGGTCTGTCTGGTTCAAATTGTATTCTTAACTTTCACGCTCATTTGCATTCCATTAGGAAATACCCTTGAAATACTTCAAAATATTAATAATATTTATATATAATATTTTATATTATATATATTATATTAATAATAACGTGCATTGTTAACAGCGGTGAAGAGGTGGGCTCTCTGAGTATGATGTGTGCTCTCTGGGACACTCAGTTGCAACTCTTTTCCTTTCTTTTCACAAAAGCAGATGCGATTGGCCTTTAGTGAGTGAACTGGGCTCTTGGCACCAGTTTTGATTCTCATTCCCCGTATTTGTGACCTCGGGCTTTAACCTGATGGATCTGCTTAGCTAGGCCCACGCTTAGATGAAGTCCCATTCGCCTGTCCCCTGGCCCCCACCCTGTGACTGCACTAGGTCTGGGAACTGGCGTCACATGAAGACAGTCTGGTCCCGAGGACACGGGGGGACCATAGGCTCCTAAAGATGGGTTTTTCCATCTTCTTGGATATAGAGACACAATTTGTTTTGGTCAAATGCTTCATGTAAAACACTCTCTTTTGCCTTTTCAAAAGCCTTGGCCTGCCCAGCACTCAGGGCTAATGGAGTATGAAAGGGCAGCTGCTCTTTGCAGATCCAGTTTACTCAGCTGGCCAGGGAAGTGTGCTCAGTTGGCTGGACCGGGCTGGCCCAGGAAACAGGGGTGTTTGAAGTCCTACCCTGCTCCCAGACCACTTGCCCCCAGGTGCAGCCCGCGTTTTCTGCTCTAGTACTGCATTTACCCAGTCTTGAAACGTGACATATGCCTTTCGTTCACATCTCGCATAAGCTTTTTAAAGTTAGGTTGATGTAAACAATGAGGAAATTGGTTTGGTGGGCAAGGAAAGGAGGGCTGCTTTGGGTAAAAGGCATCCAGGGAAACTGGAAGGTGCAGGTGGGATAGATCAGGCCTCTAGGATTGGAGCCAGGACCGTGGTGTTGGGACCACCCTGTGAGTGAGGTCACCTAGGGTGGCGGGGGCCTTTCCCTAGGATGCACCCTTCCAAATAGCAGTGAGGCGTTAGCTGTGCTGAGAGGCTGGCCCGGGGCCCGAGCACAGTCCGTGTGGCTCTGCCTGCAACCCCAGCCGTTGTGGCCCAGCGCCCAGGGGCACCTGCTTCCCCGTGGTCAGTATGGTTAGCCGCAGGGGAAAAATCTATATTCTGCTTACATTGTGGCTCCCCAGAGCTGAGACGCTCCAAAAAGCGGGACGCAACACAGGACGATCATAACTAAAATGCTGACAATGAAGATGGCGAGGGCTGGTGTCTGTAGATGAGGCCTTAGCCCAGCGTTCACTGACACTAGTGTGGGGACCACGCCTAGCATGGTCAGGGGCCAGAAGAGTGGCTTTCTCCAAACCCTGATTTAGTGCAGCTCTGCTGTATCCCAGGCCACTACTCCTGGGGTACAACCGGGTTCTCGCACAGCAAAAACATGGCTTCATTCTAAATTACAGGAGTTACTTTTTAAATTACAGGAATATCTCTTCTTTATCAAAAGTAAATAATACCCATCCTTTTGCTATCCAGAGACAGTAGTTAACATTTTTGTATAAATCTTTTGGTCTGTGTTTAGTTTTTTATGATGCAGCCCTTTTTGAAATTTGACTAGTACGTTCATCTCTGTCCAGGAGATATATGTGCGGCTAATATAAATGCTACGTAAAAGTGTTGTTGGGTGTTTTGGGTTTTTTTCTTCATCTTAAATTCATCAATCCGTGTACCCTCAGCTGCATCTTTGTCCCATAGAATGTGAGTCTTGCGAGTGGCAATCAGTGGTTTCCGGTGAAGTCTCCATTGCAGATGTCAGTCTCACGCTGCTGACTTCATGCTGGGCGCCCCCAGCACCCCCCTGCCCCTTCCCCCGCTCCCCCCGGCTCTACAATACACAGTGCTTTTCCTTCTAGCCATTTATTTTTTTTTTTACAGCAGCAATAATACTTATAATGTATTATCTGTCTACTTTGTGCCTGGCACTGTGCTGCTTTTCAAGGCATTAATCATGTAATCTTTATAACAATCCCAAGAGGTCAGTGGTGTTACTGTCTCCGTATTTCAGGTGAGGAAGCCGAGCCACAGACAGCTTAAGGGAAATGCATTTTACCGAAGTGGACTATGCCAGGTGTAGCAAGCTCGGCCCCTGAGCCCAGTGAACCTGCATCTGCAGCGGCTGGACCTTGGGGGCTACAGGGATGAAGAGGACCCAGCTCCTGCCCTGAGAGCTGGTCTGGCGGGGGCTGAGAGACCCACTGGGACTGGCCAGTGAGTGGACTGTGACAGTATTTGTAGCCTGCCCTGCCCTTCTGCTGTTGGACACTTGTCTTGGCTCCCTCAGGGAGTGGCTTCCTCCTCCAGGAAATATTGACTTTCCTATCCGTTCTTCTGGAAAGCCTTATCAGCTCGCAGCCAGGAAGCTTGCTGCTGTGTGCCGTCAGGGCTGTAACTCTTTTAGTTTTGAGAGGCCAGTACTGCTTCCCTCCTTGTTCCCCTGCTGGCCTCAGTGGCTTTTTTCTCATTGTATCAGTGGTGTGCTGCGTGTCCAAGCTAGGATCCTGGTTGGAAAAGGTGGCTCACTCCCTAGGGTGTCCTTACGCATCCTCAGCCTCCTAGACCTTAGAGGCTTTCTGAAGCTAGAGAAGGGCGTCCCCACCACCGCCCCACACACGCGCAAGTGCATGCACACGCGCACACGTTTCCCCTAGAGCTTGCACCTTGGTGTGTGCGGTGATGTGGAGAGCTTTGTTCTTGGTGTCCCAGGCATCAGAACCTTTTCCCAGGGACACAACCGGCTTAAAGACCATAAATTGAGAATAGCCTAGGAAAGATTTCAGTGCTTTTCAATTGCATTTTCCTTAAGGGGAAAAAAACATTTCCATTAGCCTTACTTTTTGGTAGTGTCTTGGTTCCCTCTGAACTTTTCCATTTAACCCTGAAATGAGTCCATTTGGTAGCCTGGGATACCTTGTCAGCCTGGAGGATTTTGGAGTGTGCAAGATTCTTTTAGAGTTGTTCTTAATGGGTAAAAATGGACTTTTGCTTCTGAGAATAGGTGTATCATGGGTAGTTCATAAAGGATCAGTATTCTCCGGCCCCGCCCCCTCCCCCCAAAAAAGCCCTGTCCAAGTACCCTTGGACAGCCATGGGTAACCATGAATTCTTAAGGCTGTTGGCACATACCCTAGGCCTACAGATCTGAAGGAAAGGCTCTCAGGAGGGCCCTCTGGGGAAAGTGTCTTCTGGGGCTGTGGGACCGACTCTCCCTGGCCCAGCCAGGCTCGGGCCCCTGAGCTCCTTTTGCTTGCTTCACTCTTTCCCAAGATGATCTCCTAGTCACATGGATCCCTTCTGGGATAGAGTGATGGCCCTGATACCAGGGACTGCCCTCAACCATTTCAGGAAAGTTCAGGATGAGCCAAGATCTCTTGAAGGACTTAAACTGACAGAAGTGGGAGTGACACCCTTCCTTAAGAACTTAGGACTGACAGGGTCTTCATATTTTTTCTTTTACTTTTTTTTTTTTTTGCGGTACGCGGGCCTCTCACTGCGGTGGCCTCTCCCGTTGCGGAGCACAGGCTCCGGAAGCGCAGGCTCAGCGGCCATGGCTCACGGGCCCAGGCGCTCCGCGGCATGTGGGAT
>NC_041221.1:136128898-136161520 GCF_002837175.3 Physeter macrocephalus
ATGGCTCACGGGCCCAGCCGCTCCGCGGCATGTGGGATCCTCCCGGACCGGGGCACGAACCCGTGTCCCCTGCATCGGCAGGCGGACTCCCAACCACTGTGCCACCAGGGAAGCCCCCCATATTTTTTCTTAATAGTGCTTTGCCATTGCTTCAGAGAATAGCCAGCTAAGCCTGTATCTGCAGCTTGCTCACAAGGTAGGCTGGAAACAGCTTTTCTAACTGAGGTAAAAGGTGCCAGACAAATCGTTCATTCATTCATTCATTCGCTCACTCATTCATTCCATGTCCCCTATATGCCAGGCCTACCGAGTGCCCCGTGCCAGACTAGGGGCATGGCGTGGTGAGTGACGCTGGTGTGCTCAGCATTTTTATCCAGGTAGAATCAGGAGCTAAGGGTCACCAGAATTCGTCTTGGAGAGCAAAAGGAATTCCTAAGCAAGACCTTTCCCGTGTGCAGGCCTGGGAGAAGGGTAGGGAGGGTGAGGGTTTGGCAGGAGGGTTCCTGGTGGTCGCCAGCTCCAGCTGCTGTCCTGGTGGGGCAGGCCACTGGGACGGCTGTGAGGTTGTGCCTCGTCAGGAGGCAGTGCCCCCGGCCCTCCTGGGTCATCTCCCAGCAGCCTGGCATCCACAGGAGGTGGCCCGGCAGTACCTAAGGGAAACAGACACCTCTTTTACCCTATTTCCCTGTCACTTGTTGGTTCTTCAAAAAGACCTCAGTTCATTGTGTAGAAGGAAAAACTGTCTATAGACTCTGCTAGCAGCCTTACATAATGCCCATGTTGCTTCCAGGTGTCTCAGCAGTTAGGGAGTCCTGCCTTCTGTCCTTCAGGTCTCTGTCTTGGGAGTAACAACAGCAGCTAACAAAAACCAAGAGCCTGCTGTATACTGGGCACTGGCCTATGTGGCTTAACTCATTAAGTCCCCAAAAACCCAATGACGGAAGAGGAGCTATTATTATTCCCATCTTACAAGTGAGGAAACTGAAGCTAGGAGAGGTTGTCACCCTTCAAAGTGGCACTGAGAGCGGACCCCGGGGGATACGACTCTACAGCCACCTCTCCTCATCTCCACGGTGTTTCTTGGCGAGCTGCTAGGAGGCTGGAGTCTGTTTGTGCTGTGATCTCAGGGGCGCTCGTTCTCCAAACTGGCGGGGCTGTAAATAAACCCACCGCTTTGGGCAGCTGAACCCTGCTCAGTGGATGGGGAGCAGTCAGCTGCCTTCCGTCCTTCCTGACATGTTGGAGGCTCCCTGCGTACCCTCTCCACCTCCAAGGCTAATCTCACCGAGTTTCCCACCTCAGCCTTTCATAGCAAGGATTAGCCTGTCTCTTCCTGTTTCACTGGAAAGGTGGTTGGTCATGCTGTTGGAGACTTGTTTTCGGATTCAGCTTCAGTGACAAGCTGGCTAGAACTAGTAGAGTTGACCATGGAAGGAAGTTGTCTTCCTGAACTCCAGCCCTGCCTGCCTAACAGAGTTCTAGTCACAGCCCTGCAGGCCAGGCCCTCGCCTCCCCTTCTCCCCTGGGGAAGTCTCTGGCCTCGCGTTTGCCAAATGGCCCAGCTCAGTGGATGTGGTGGTAGTTTTCAGGACCCTTGGTGGTTGACTTTTGGGTGGCTTGCGGTGGTGTTACAGAACAGCAGGGACTGTTGGGGACTGCCTGGCGGAGCCCAGGCCCCCCCCCACCCCACACACACGCACAGTTCTTTCCAGATCTATAAGGATGACCTTTGGTGCTGTGAAGTGGTGGGAGGTGTGCTTCAGGGGGCAGAGGGTGGGGTGGGGGGCACTCGTTACAAGTCAGGTGTGCCTTGCTTGAATCACCTGCTCACCACGCTCACTGAGAGTGGCTCTCCTGTCCCATCCCTCCCTCAGAGCTCACCGTGTACCAGGGCTCTAAACTGGGGTGCCTTCAGGTGAAAATACAGCTATTTTTACTGTCTGCCAAATTAAGCTTGACCAAGGAGGAAGAAAACAACCTCGGGCGTTTTACATAAATGTGTCTGCTAGGACTGTTAATCAGTAACTCAGGAACCTGGTACGTGCAGAAGCCAGTTGTGGTCTGTATACCTAAGATAAAGACACGTTTTGTGTTCAATAGAAGCGATATGGTGGTGTTTGCCTTGTTAGAAAATGCAGCAAGACCTATCTGGATGAGGCTCCTGAGGCCGGCACTCAATGTGAGTCAGGCTCATATTGCCGATGGCAGAGCAGCCTGTGCCTGTCTGTACCGGGGCACTAATTGTAAGAACCCGCAGCCACTTCCGTGGTGATCTCTGCCCATCTGGGCCCATTCCAAAGAGCCAGCTCTCCTCAAAGGAGCCTCTCCACTTTTTTCTGTAACCCAGTGCCTGAAACCAGAAAAATAATTTTCCTGGTCTCTGTTTAGCATCCAAAATCATGGCAGTTGTTGTCTTATATTCAGGGGCCGCTGACAGTGGGAGTTTGAGGCTTCTGAGTCTATTTCTGTTCTACTCCTACCTTTTCTCTCCTTGCTTTGTTTCTGTGATTCCCTGGTTCCAAGCGTCTTTCCTGCTGCTTAGCAGGGTATGAAATAATAGATCGTGCAGTTCATCACCATCACCACCACTCCCTCCTTGGGGCAGGGGGTGTCGGGCCATGATGACTCCATCAGTCAGGAGAAGCCAGGGCTGTAGCACAGCCTGGGCCAACCTAAAATGCCGCCTGTTTCTGGGTGAGCTGCTCACTAGCCAGCATTTCTTTAAATTTTCTTGTAAAGGAAGGAAAACAAGGACAGGGCAGTAGTAGGATTGACATTCCTCTCTCCTTAGCTCATTCTGAAAGGCCCTGTCCTGATTCTGGATTCTAGTTGTTGAATATTGGTCCCCCCGCCCCCCAGTATGGCATGTCACCATGCACTTCCTCAGATAGGTCGTTGGTTCTTATTTCCAAGGTGTCTGTGAGCTGCCTGAGTCAGGGACCGTGTCTTTCATCCCGGACTCCCCTGCAGGGTTGGCTGTGTCAGGGAGATGAGGAGTGAGCATGTGGGGTGGGAGGGAGCCTGAGCAGAGTACCCGCCACCACAGCAGCTTCTCTCTCCTGCAGCACGTCCTCTGCGAGGTCTGGCTGGAGAGGTCCGGAGGGGTCTTCGGGCTGGAGGGCAGGTGGGCACCTGGCAGACAGAGCGGACCTCCTTTTTTTGATGACTGTGATGGGCGTCTAGCTGTCTGGCCTCAAGGGCAGCCCGGGGGACGGCGAGATCAATCACACCACCAACCCAGGAGAACCGAAACAGCTGCGGGGACACAACGTCCCTGAGCCACCAGCCTATAGACCTTTGCCTCCTGCAAATGCAGCTCCCATATCTGTTTCCCCGCAGGGTGTTGAGATGCCTGGAATCCTCATGAATAAGCGGAGGATGAAAGAACGTAGGGTATCATTTTAACCACTTTTAAGTGTACCGTTTGGTGGCATTAAGTCCGTTCACGTTGTTGTGCAACCATCACCGCCGTCCATCTCCATAGCGTTGTTCGTCAGCCCAAACTAGAACTCCTTACCCACTAAAAAATAAATCCACTCTCCAGTCCCTGGCAACCACCTTTCTACTTTCTGTCTCTATGAATTTGGCAGCTCTAGGTACCTCATGTAACAGGAATCATACGGTATTTGTCCTGGTGTGACTGGCTTACTTCACTTAGCAAAACGTCTTTAAGGTACACCCATGTTGTAGCAAATGTCAAAATTTCTTTCCTTTCTTAGACTGAAGAATATTCCGTCATATGTAGAAACATGTTTTATTTATCCTTTCATCCATCGGTGGACACTTGGGTGGCTTCCACCTTTTGGCTGTTGTGAATATGCTGATGTGCACATGGGCGTGCAAATACCTGTTCAAGCACCTACTTTCAATTCTTTTGGGTACAAGTTGTAAAGCACAGGAGCAGGATGTCTTTTGAAGGTCAGTTTCTGATGACTCACCCTTCTCCACTGAGGGCTAGACTCACAGGGCAAAAGGTAGCTTTACTCACTGCCTAATTTTAGACTCCAACATAACCACCACTGGTCACTTGTAACATCAGGCTTCATTTTGATATTTGATAGGCTTTCACAGCATGTTAAAATTCCAGTTTTACATATTACCTGTCACTGACCACACTTAGCTGGCCACTTCCTTGTGACTGTGGAGGCACCCTTGTCACTCGGTGGTGGGCATTGACACTAGGCAGTGCACCGCATTACACCCAGCTTGCTCCCGGGGGTGCAGGCTCTTGATGACTTTGCCCCTCCTAACCTGAGTTGGGCTGGTCTTTTGGTCTCGTCCCCAGACCTGGCTCCGTCCTGGGGCCCGAAACCCTGAGCCCATTGACAACTGAGGATGTTGAGGTCACTTGTCTTCTACTCGCAGCAGCTTTGGGCAGGCGTGGTGTTACCCCCCAGGTCTGCTGGTTCTTGTCATCTGTTTTCGTTTCATCCAGTTCTTACACAACATTTAACGTTATTAGAATTATACATAATTTCTTTCCTAGGAAAGTAAAATACTTTTCTGAAATACCTTGGCATTTGGAGTTGCTGCAAGAACTGGTGTTCCCTGCATCAGCTTAGAACCAGCCCTAGGTCCCCCATCTGGGGGATGATGGGCTTTCGATGGATTCACCTGTCCTGTTCATGCATGGCTCTCTCTACCTCTGGACGAGACTTCCTTTGGCCAGCGCCTATCTGTATTTGTCAGACGGGTTAGGAAGTAGAGATGGGAGCACAGGGAGAAGACCTGCACCCTGCACTTGAGGACCTCATAGTCTAGTTACAGCATTTAGAAACCCTGAGGATAAACTAGCCATTTCTGAGGCAGTCCTGTTTTCTTATCTTTTCCAGTGCCGCAAGTAAAAAGAAAGCATTGCCAGCCTACAGAGGGAAAGGCTCCGGCTTTTACCCCCCAGGCTCTGTTCTGGGCCCTGTACCACATGTACTGTACACGTAGCCTCCCCTTTTCATCTAAGGACTTCCCTCGGGCCCATCTCTGTCTCGGTGCTGCATTCTTCTTAAGGACTGCTTGGTATTTCTAAGACCAAGGTTTTTGGATGATTGTAATGATAGTGTGATAGCAGCAATTCAGAGTCAGAAAGATCCTTGATGGGCTGGGCCAGGTCAGGAAGGCTTCTCGGAGGAGATGCACTGAGCCCCAGCTGGTGGGTCCGGTCCTGTCAGCGATGCAGAGGAGGAGGAAGGCGGCCTCTGTTACTTTTCTCTTCTGCTGCTCTCGGGGCTGACTGGTGCTTTCTCCTGCTCTGGCACGTGGCATCAGTACACGCTTAGTACTGTGCCGCCATTTTAGTGCCCTGATGGTCGCCTTATTGGGCTTGGTTTTAGATGCTGGAGGATGAAGGGAGGAGTTTGCCAGACAGCGGATTAGATGCTTCTCAGAGGATCTGAAAGATCTGTGTGAGGTGTGGAAGAAGAGCCTTTCACATAGTAACCCAACCTGGAGCAAGATCTCTGGCCTAAACCCTGGGAGCTAATGAATCAGGCAGCTATTTCTGGAGCTGACCTGGAGGAGAGGCAGGTGAGCCATTTCTCTGGCAGGGAGAGAAGGAAGAGGCTGTTAAGGGTGCACAGCCGGATCTGGGAGGCAGGCAGGCATCTCTGCTCAGGTGTCACATTCTGTCCGGGAAGGCTGAGGACGAGCAAGTGGTCTGGGAGGGACTGTGGGGTCGGTGCCACAGAGCCTTCAGGTCTTTAGCAGGTGGGTGGGTTGTCACTAGGCATGGGCCTGGCAGTCAGGATGCAGGTGTGTCTCTGGTCCTTGGGTTACAGCCCTTGTGCTGTTGTCCTGTTTGTTCCCATGCTAACCGGGTCCCTCTTCTGTCCCAGGCTCAGCATATCAGCTCCCGTCCACTGTCCTGGGCTCTCCCTGAGGTTTCCAGAGTCACACTTCCCAAAGATGTAACCATGTCTCCCCAACCCTGAACCTGGGCTCTGATACCATGTGGTTGGTTGAGGACAAAGGAAAATTGACAGGGACTGTGTGTGTTTGTGTGTGTGTGTGTGCGCGCGCACGGGCAGTTGGGGTGAGAGCAGGGCCCGGAGTTGCTGGCAGTTCTCCCTCCAGCAGTCGTCCGTCCTCCTGCTGTGGCGCTACTGGAGGTGGCCTGGCTCTCTTCATCTGCCCCCTCCCCTCATAGTGGCTTTGGGCACACCCCTCCCTTGCACTGGACCTGTTAGCTTCTGCCCAGTGAAGGGCTAGCTGACTTTGCAGGCCCTTTGCTTCCAGAACAGCCTGTGACTCTGCCTCCTGGCCTCTTGCTTATTTCTGAAGCTTCTCCCCTGAGTCCGGGTGAGCCCCCCCCCCCACCCCTTCTCTCTGCCAGTTTAGGCCAGCTCTTTAGTCAGTCCTGGGAGGGGTCTGCCTGAGAGTCACTCATTTGAATAACAGTAATAACACCAGTGAGCATTTATTGAACGCTTGACAACGTGCTAGGCACTGTGCTGTTAGCGTATTTCTGAAGCTTCTCCCCTGAGTCCGGGTGAGCCCCCCCCCCCCACCCCTTCTCTCTGCCAGTTTAGGCCAGCTCTTTAGTCAGTCCTGGGAGGGGTCTGCCTGAGAGTCACTCATTTGAATAACAGTAATAACACCAGTGAGCATTTATTGAACGCTTGACAACGTGCTAGGCACTGTGCTGTTAGCGTTTTGCATGCCTGATCTCTTCATTTTCCCAGCAAGCCTGTGGGGTACAGATTACTGACATTACTCCTATTTTACAGCACAGGAAGCTATAAGGCTAAGAGAGGTTGTTACCTGCCCAAGGTTACATGGCCAATGAGTTAGATGAGCCTATATTTAAATCCAATTTGATATGGCTTATTAAAATCTCTGTTCCTAAATTCTAATTGTGGGGCCTCCCACTAGAATGGAGCAGTGTGTCTTCGGGAACTGTGACCTGGATTGGGGCAGCAGTATCAGGTAGGGAAGGGTTTCTTCCCTGCTTCCCTCCAAACTTCCCGTCTCCAGACTCTGCTGACAACCCACTGCCTACCCATCCCACCACCCCTCCTGCTGAATCTCGGGTTCCTGCGAAGAGTTGTTGGAGCCTCTGGGGCCGCTTTAGCAAGGAGGAGGGAGGGCTGGGGAGATGGGGACAAGCTTTTCTGAGAACACAGCCAGTGCCCCCTGCACTGGGTTGTCTTTTTGTGTGCTGTCGGGTAGGGCGCAGAGCGCGGGCTGGGTCTGTGCTAGGCGGTCTCTGCCTGCGGGAGGGATGTGCTGATGCACACCTTGTCCGCTGCAGCCGTCAGCATCACTGGGGTTCAAGGCGGTTGTCTCTGCTCCGTGAATACAGCCCTAAGTGGGCTCCTGCCTCCTCACGGCAAAGCTGTCCTCACCCTGCTTTCCACAGAGACCAGAGTTCTGCGGCCACCAAATACAGGCCTCCGTGTTTGAAGCCCAAAGGAATTTCAGCCCATAGAATGAATACTTTTCTTTGGATTATTAGTTAGCCAAGTACCAGCCTTCACACTGTGCACGCGCCTGGAATTGGGTTTCCTGACGCGTGAAGGGGAGTCATTGGCCCCACTCCCTCTCAGGAGACCTTCCGGTGCTCTAGTGTGGTATGACGCTCACCGAGCCAGGGCTGGGCTGTGCCTGCTGACAAGCAGCCTTCCTCGTGGGGGCAGGTAGATCCGATCTGAGTCTTGCAAAAGCGAGGGAATTTGGCTGTGAGGTGCCCGAGGCCCTTATAGGTAGGGCTCAGTAGCGGGGTTGCTGAACGTGGCCGGATACAGACCCATGGGATCCATGCAGCGTGACTGAACAGTCTAGGTGGCCACGGAGGAAGCGCTGTAGGAAGGAGGAGCCTGGATGTCTTTGAGCAAAGGAGTGACTCGATGGACAGGTAGGTGTAGAACAGTGGGAGTGTGCCGCGTGAGGAGCCAGGAAACTGGCGTGTCAGTGCTACCTTCTAGTTGACTCTGGACGGACCACGTAGCCTTCCCTCATGCAGTTGCCTCCTCTATGAAATGGGAGCACAGTGTGTTCTCTGCCTGTGAATGTGTAGGGATCTACAGACTTCAGTCCAGTGATGGTGAAGAAAAGGGTGATGAGGGCTGAATCTGGGAGCAGCAGGCAGGTGCCTTGGCGAGAAGGCATCTATCCCACGTCCCAGCACTCTGGGGTGCTGCTGGAGGGCCCCAGAGGCAGAGCAGAAGTGGGGAGAGGATACTTCCAGGACGAAGGAGTGGAGGATGAGCCCAGTAACTGTGTTGCTGGGGTCAAGAGAAAGCCAAGGGCTGGGGCACACGCTGCTTTCAGGGTCAGGTGCAAAGGCACTGAAGTTGCCGACAGCACTGCTGAGGGAACAGGCTGGTAGGGCGGACAGCAGCAGCGTGGGGCTCTGCTGAGGAAGTGGGAGGAGAAAGAAGGGCACGATGCTGGTGCTCACACGGGTGAGGGAGAGAGGGGAGCCGGGGTGGGGGGTGGTGAGGGACCTGAAGGTGGCCCCTGGCGGACCATGGACTCCCCAGGGGTTTGCAAAGGCTAGACTCACTGTACCTGCTCCTCGGTGCCCTCTTTCTGCAGGACCAGGCTCCGGTGGGCTTCTGACTACCTGCTCAAACCCAAAGGGGAGTAAGAGAAGAGGCTGGGGTTGGTTTGGGAAATGCCACCAGCTCGTGTCGCTGGGGAG
This sequence comes from Physeter macrocephalus, assembly GCF_002837175.3. NCBI lineage: Eukaryota > Metazoa > Chordata > Mammalia > Artiodactyla > Physeteridae > Physeter > Physeter macrocephalus. The sequence continues at coordinate 136,137,534 of NC_041221.1, forward strand.
AGGGAAGGAGTGGCGAGTGGGGCTGTTGGGGACCTGGCGTGGGAGTGTTTCTGGCTCATGGGGCTCAGTCTTAGGAATTGCACCAGCGCGAGGACCCTCTGGTCTCCGAGCTCCTTGTGGGGAGGAGTGGTGATTTGATACAGCTGCTGCTTGCCAGGTTTGCCCAGTAGGAACCCCAGCGTGTGCCCAGGGCTGAGTCAGCAAGGCCTGAGGGGAGTCAGAACTGCATTGAAGGCAAATCTGATGGGTGAAACTGAAGGTCACAGGGGCCAGGCCAGGCCGTGAAGGGAGCGACATAACTGGGAGCACAGGTTAGGGGAGCTGGGCCGATGGGGGTCAGTAGGTAACTGTGACATTGGGGAAGGCATCCAGGACTGAGGCCAGTGCCACCAGGGAGCCCAGATCAGTGGTTGCCAGCTGCCCCCAAAGAAAGCCCCTGGAGCTAGCACTGTGGCAGAGGCTAGAAGAGGTCCGAGCTCTGCTGAAACTGGACAGCCCTCCCTCCTGCCTACAGAACCCTGGCAGTGACAGTGGAGGAGCGGCTTTGAGTGTGGCTTTGGAACCCGACAAGCCTGGATTTGGGAAAAATATAAAATGCAAAGCAGAGGAAAAGCCCCCACCCCTCCCACACTCTGACCTTTGTTTCTTGCATTCTTTCAGAAATCTGTATGTGTATGTGTGTGTATATATATCCTTTTAATTGTACAAAAATAACAATGCACTGCTATATACCTTTTATCCCTTGCTTAATTCACTGGCAACATGGAAGAACCATCTCGTTCTTTTTAATGGCCATTTAATATTCTATTCTATGGTATGCATTAGCTTACCTAATCAGTCTCCAGGTGACAGACATCAAGGTTGTTGCTAGTTTGGGGTTATTTTGATACAGCAGCAGTCACAATGTATGCATATTTTCGAACAACGGGACAATTATTTCCGTAGAAGAACCCTAGATACAGATTCTCTGGGTCAAAGTTCTATGCACCGCCCCTCCCCGCCCCCCCACAAAGGGGTTTCTACCAATTCATACTCCTGCAAACAGAGTTTGAGTTACAAATGCTAGTAACAGAGCTGTTGTGAGGATTAAATGAGATAATGTGTAAAGCTTTCAGCCAGTCCCTGCCACATCAGGCTGTAGGGCAGGCCTCACTGCAAACTGGATCACTTTGATGAGTCGAGTAAAGTGCTGGGTTGGGTTTCATAGTCAGCTTGGGGAAGGGGAGGTGGCAGGAAACAGTGGTCTGACAGCTGCTGAGCAGATGTCACCTTCATTCACACATCCAGGAAACTACCTGATGTGGGCCAGCCACTGGAGCGGGGATGGAGCAGGGACCCAGATAGCCTGGCTCCGCCTTCACGGAGCTGACAGTCTGGAGAGAGGGAGACCTCGAACAGGTCTCCACAGATTGTGCTAAGTGCTGCTCACGGTCCCCTCTGACTGGGTCTCTCTCTCCCCACCCCCGCCCCTCCCCTGCCCCCCAGTGTACATGTTGGAGCAGGAAAGGAAGACGGACGACACCGGGTGTCAGGCGGCCCTGGCCGCGTGCTGGGCTGCTCTCTGCTGCTGCTGCCTCCTGGACAACTTGGACTGAGCAGCCAAGACCCAAGTGCTCCCTGCAGGCCTGCTACCTTCTGTTACTGGAATAAACAACTAGTGCTGCACAGTTTACATTTTTTCTTTCTTTAAAAATTACCTAATCTACAGACTTCAAAATTTTAGCATCTGTGATAGGTGTGAAATGGTATCTATTTTAACTTACCGTCCTGCTTACTAGTGACCTTGAACATAAATAGATGTTTTTGATTTGCCTTTACAAATCTTGTGAATTGCTTGTTACATATCCTTAGCCCGTTTTTTCTATTCGTCTGTCTTCTCTTACTGACTTGTAGGGAATCTTTAAATATTCCACACACTAATATTTGTCACTTTTATAGGCTTGGAAATACCTTCTTCTTGTCTGTCTCTTAACCTTTTTTTAAAAATTTATTTATTTTTGGCTGTGTTGGGTCTTCGTTTCTGTGCGAGGGCTTTCTCTAGTTGTGGCAAGCGGGGGCCACTCTTCATCGCGATGTGTGGGCCTCTCACCATCACGGCCTCTCTTGTTGTGGACCACAGGCTCCAGACGCGCAGGCTCAGTAGTTGTGGCCCATGGGCCCAGTTGCTCCGCGGCATGTGGGATCCTCCCAGACCAGGGCCCGAACCCGCGTCCCTGCATTAGCAGGCAGATTCTCAACCACTGCGCCACCAGGGAAGCCCCTGTCTCTTAACCTTTTTATAGTGTATTTTCTAGTATGAAAGTTTTGTTTATTTTCTATTTTATTATTTTTGGCTGCGTTGGGTCTTCGTTGCGTCTTTGTTGCTGCACATGGGCTTTCTCTAGTTGTGGCAAGCAGGTCTACTCTTCGTTGCAGTGTGCAGGCTTCTCATTGCGGTGGCTTCTCTTGTTGTGGCGCACGGGCTTCAGTAGTTGCAGCACGTGGACTCAGTAGTTGCAGCGCGTGGGCTTCAGTAATTGCTGTGTGTGGGTTCTAGGGTGCACGGGCTCTAGAGCACAGGCTCAGTAGTTGTGGTGCACAGGTTTAGCTGCTCCATGGCATGTGGGATCTTCCCGGACCAGGGATCAAACTCGTGTCCCCTACATTGGCAGGCGGATCTTAACCACTGTGCCACCAGGGAAGTCCCGCAAGTTTCTAAATGTCATGTTTATCAATCTTTCCCTCATGCTTTGTGTGTTTTAATCTTTGAAAAATCATTTTCTATTCCAAGATTGCAAAAATAAGCCTATATTTTCTTCTAAAACTTTTTCACAGTCTTTTTTTTTTTTTTTTGGCTGCACTTGGTCTCCATTGCTGCACGCGGGCTTTCTCTAGTGGCGAGCAGGGGCTATTCTTCATTGCAGTGCGTGGGCTTCTCAGTGCGGTGGCTTCTCTTGTTGCAGAGCACAGGCTCTAGGCACGTGGGCTTCAGTAGTTGTGGCTCGTGGGCTCTAGAGCACAGGCTTAGTTGCTCTGCAGCATGTGGGATCTTCCCGGACCAGGACTCGAACCCGTGTCCCCTGCATTGGCAGGTGGATTCTTAACCACTGCGCCACCAGGGAAGCCCTTTCACATAGTCTTTAGTCCACCTAAATTTGTGTTTGATCATGGTGTAGGATAGGGTTCTGGTTTTCTTTTTCCATTTTGATAGTTCCAGCACCATTTATTGATTAGGTCATCCTTTCCCCACTGATTTGAAATGAGATTTGTCACATAACAAGTTCCTACATATAAATGGGCTAGAATCAGAAGTCTGGTGTGACAAGCATCTTCCCTGCCCCCAGGACATGCATAGACACATACTCCTTTTTCTTCTTTAGAATTTTCTTGGATATTCTTGGCCTTTTACTTTTACTGTAATCTGGATTTTAGGATGAGTCTGTCAGTTTCTATGGAAAACTACCATGTTTGGCTTTAATCGGAACAGCATGTAATTTATAGAGTAATTAGGGGGAAGAGTTGATGTATTTAAGAATGTTGTCTTCCTATCTGGAACATGGTATCCCTTCATTTTTTTGCACTTCTGTTATGTCCTTAGATAAAATCTTATAATTGCTTCACGTAGCTTTCGCATATCCTTTGTTGGTCTTTAAAACTGGATGTCTTCTCAGGTACCTTGCAGTCTTAATGCTATTGTAAATGGACTCCTTTAACCCAGTTTTATCACAACATTGCCTTGGGACACTTTAAACTGTGGGAGGAGCAGTTCTTCAGTCTGCCCCAAGTGTACTCCCAGGGAATCACCCTCCGACTGACATTCAGTAGATGCTGAATATCTCCAGTGTGTTAGGTGATGGACCACAGAGAACAGACCCCATCCCTGCCCCCATGGGGTTTACACTCTAGGGAGGGAACCAGACATTAAATAGTCACACAGGTATTATTGACATTCTGCTTTCCTATGAAAAGAAGACATGTATTGCTATGAAAACATGAAAAGGGGACAGTCTGCACAGTCTGGAAGGGTGCTGAAAGATGAACAGCTGTTAATAGGCAAAACAATTGTAGGAAAAGCAGGTGCATAGGCCCAATGGCAGGAGAGAACATGCCTCATTTGAGAAACTAGAAGAGGAAACTGGTGTGGCAAAGAACAATGGGATGTTGGGAACAGATGAAGAACAGGCAGGAGCAAGACAGGGGCCTCACAGCCCCACTTAGGGATTTTGGTTTTTGTCCTGTGAGCAGTGGGAAGCCATTGAAGGATTTTAAGCAAAGGAATGACATGATTAAATTTGCATTTTTAAGAGCTCCCTTTGGCTTCCATGTAGAGAATGGTTTGAGGCACAAGTTCACATGGTGATGATGGAAAGACATGAACGTACTTGAGAAATTTGGAAGTAAAATCACAGGACTTGTAGATGGATTGGATATGCGGATTGAAGAACCGGGGAGTGGGGATGATTCCTGAGATTCTGACTGGAACTAGATGCCTAGTGGTGGTGTTTGTGGAGGTTGGAAACAAAGGAAAGGAGTATATTTGCTCAGGAGGAAGAAAATCATGTTGGGCTCTGAATGTGTTGGGTTAGATTGAGGTGTTTATGAGACATTCAAGTAGAGATGTCAGGTAAGCAGTTGTATATACACCTGGAGCTTGGAGGAGAGGTTGGGCTGGAGATTTAAATGTGGAAGGCACTGGCATATTGGTAGTAACTAGAACTGTGCGAGTGAATGAGATCACGTCAGGTAGAAATGTGGAGGGAAAAGAGAAGGTGGCAGTGTAGGGCTGAGCTTTAAGGAAAACTGACTTGGACCTGTAGATGATGAACCTGCAAAGGAGTCAAAGATGGAAAACCAGGAGAATGGGATGTCCTGAAAGTAGAAGAATTTGTATTAAGGGAGTGATCAGTAGCATCAAATATTGCTGGGAGGTCAGGTTAGAACTCAAAAATGTGCATTGGACTTAGCCACACTATTGTCACTGAGGGGTGGACTTCCCTCCAGTTCCTATTCTGTGAAGGACACCAACAGAGGGAAAGACAAGATTGCTAGGACCAGAATACAGGATTGGAGGAAGGCAGGCATTTGTGTAGGCATGGAAGAGACAAGCTCAGAGTGCAAAGAACCAGCTGGGCACCATAAAGGCTCAAAGCCTCTGCTAAACTGGAGAGAACCATGCAAAAAAACAAGTTCCAGAAGGGTCAGACACCAAGTAAGGGAGTCAGGTTATTGTCACTCAGCTTTGAGCCTTGACAGAGAAGACACTGCTCCTCAAGCAGACTGTGTCCCCTGGGGTGGCTGTTGGAGGGTCCAGCACATAGATTATCAAGCATGTGACTATCCTTGCTGGGGAGGCCCTTCTGAACAGCAGCAAGTATAGATCCATCATGACCACCATTTCAGCCTTTCTGATAGTTTTCAGATTTTTCCAATATAAATTGTTTTATAAGAAACTCTCCATGCAACTCCAGTGTGGAATAGATACTACGGAATTGCAGTTGAGGCAAGGACAGGCCATCCCCTACCTTTTTATAGAATCCCAGGGACCTGAGGAATGCATCTGAAAGCCTTAGGTCGTTCTGGATTTTCCAGTACGTTTGGCCAAGGGAGATTTAGGCTGGATGGGTTTTGCCTCTGGGATACTGCCTTATAAGCAGAATTATCAGAGTGTAACTGCTGGTGTATTTTCTGAAGATCTGGGGGGTACTTTATTGCTGAGTAGTACTCCATTGTCTGGAGGTAACAGTTTATTCATTCACCTGTTGAAGGACATTTGGGTTGTTTTCACTTCTTGGTGATTATAAATTTATGTACAGGTTTCTGAACGTAAGTTTTCATTTCTCTAAGGAGTGAAATTTCTGGCTTAAATGATTAAGTGTATATTTAAGAAACTGCTACTGTTTTTCAGAGTGGCTGCACCATTATGCATCCCCATCAGCAATGAATGAGGGTTCCAGTTGCTCTGTATCCTTGTCAGCACGTGTTGTCACTGATTTTAATTTTAGCCGTTCTGACAGGTGTGTAGTGGTATCTCCTTGTAGGTTTTTTTTCCTTAATTAAACAAGGATTGTATTTATTTTAAAATTACATATCATACTCAAGCTGCCCTCAAATGTAATTTAATTTTCCATTATCTACATTTTAATCCTTGTACTTTTAATTTGCATTTTTAAAATGGCTAACAATGTTGTCGTGTACATATTCGCCCTTCTTATACTATCCTATTTGGTGAAGTGTCTGTTCGAGTCTTTTACCCACTTATAAGTTGAGTTGTTTCCTTATTGTGGAGTTTTGAGAGTTTTTATATGTTCTAGATAAAGGCCTGTGTTGGATACTATTTGCATATATTGTCTCCCAGTCTGTAGCTGGTCTTTTCAACTCCTTAACAGATTCTTCTATGGAGCAAAAGTTTTAAATTTTGATTAAGTCCAAATTATCATGCTTTTGTTGTTAGGTCTCAGAACTCTTTGCCTAATTCCAGGTCATGAAGATTCTCTTCCATGTCTTCTTCTGAAAGCTTCACAGTTTTGTTTTACATTTAGATCTATGATCCATTTTGGGTTACTTTTTACATAAAATGTGAGGCTTAAAATGGTTGAGGTTTTTGGGTTTTTGTGTGCCAATTTTTTCAACAATTTGTTTGAAAAGACTGTCATTTCTCCATAGAATTGCTTTTACATGTTTGTGAAATGTCAGTTGGCCGTGTTTATTACCGTCCTCTCTATTCTGCTCCTTTGATCTGTCAGTCCCTTCACCAATACCATAACCATCGTGACTACTGTACCTTTATATTAACCTTAAAATAAGGTAGTATGAGTTCTCTAACTTTATTCTTTTTCAAAATTTAGTTATTCTAGTTCTCTTGCCTTTCCATAAATTTCAGAATCAGCTTATCTACAAAAAATACTGCTGGGATTATGATTAGAAGGCCAGGTGGGTATTTAAATGGCATGACTTGCTCCCTCTTATGTGCCATAACCTCTAAAGAAGCAAGGCAGCCTGCTCCTTCATTTGATATGTTGTGATTATTCCAGCTTATGATTGATTGGTGTCTTTTGAAGTTTGGTGGTAATGAAGTACGTCTACATCGAATTGGGCAGGAACAGCCATGAAAAGATGACCAGTATGTTGAGGGGCTTGTGGGCCAGGTCATGCTCTAGGGCAGGTCAGCCACCATCATTCACAACCTTGGTCTCCATCTGTCTCCCTCCTGAGCAGGTAGAGCAAGACTTGCCAGTCATTAGAGGAATCTCCCTGCCTCGGGCTCTTTACACCTCTGCCACAGGGTCATAGAACTGTCCTGTACTGGGCGTGATCCGATTTTTTCTCTAGATTTTCCTTAATTTCTTCTGCCTGGCATAACAGCCTCACTCATATTTATTTCTCAAACAAACAGCCACATTAGAAGTATATTCATGATATGTCATGAGACAATGAACTGCTTCCTCCTTTCTGCTGTAGTAACATTACCCATGACATCAGGGCTTCCCATGCTCATCTGTTTGACCTTCCCCAGCTCACACCCATGGTTCCTGTGGTCTGAGGCAGAGGCCGACTTGGAGAGGAACAGCGGGTGCTGAGGGAGCGCTGCACACGTCCTCACCCTGTGTCCTCCCATCATTGTTCTTCAGTCCCCTCCCCAGTCTCTTGGCTGACTTAAGGATAAAAGAAAAACTGCTTTCTATTATTCAAACTAACACCGGCTGTTCTGTCTCTTCGCCTCAGGGCATATGAGATTACTTGCTGAAGTCTTCTGTCACCCTAGCCAACCATTTGAGTTTCCATTTTGGTCACTTACTTTCTTCTCTCCTCAGATTTACCAAAAAGAAAAAAAAAAAACTAAAATTATCTAAGTTTTTCGTTGTATAAGCTCATCTGGATAGAGCACCCCACCCGCAAGCTGCTGGGCCCTTGTGTCAGCCTGTGGCATTTCTGTGGATGTGCCGGCCCTGCCCGCTCCTGGGCCTGGGCTGCTCCCTGTGGCTGTGTGGTCAAGACCAAGCTCTGTGCGTGCTGCTGGGCCAGCAAACACGGTTGTAGAGGCTGCACTGGAATGCCTGGCACCCCTTAGGTCTTTAGCTCTATGAACATTAACAGTGGAATGTCTATCAAATTATGAAAGATAACGTTTGAAATGTACTACATGATCTCACCCCATGGTGAAACTTGGCTGTTTGTAAATTGAGATTTTTTTTTTGTCCCATCTTAATAATGATATTCACCTTTGTCCTCATCCCATTTTCCCATGTCATCTAAGGCAGTAGCTTCCAAAACTGTCTTTCCTTCCTATGGAGGAGGATGCAGGGGCTCTAAGAAGTCAAGTGACTTAACCCGAAGTCACCCAGCTATGGCAGAATAGAGCCAGGACTTCTGAGCTCAGGTCTGCAGGCCCTGGTCTTGACCTCTTCTGTCAGTACAGGGTAAAAAAGCAAGCCTTTATTTTTTCTGTTATGTTAAGTGGGGTGAGTGAGTTCCAGTCTCCCGCTTGTAGAACAGCATGGCCTTTACTGGCAAGTACCAAGCACTGCTGGATCTCCAGCCACGCGCACCCAAACTGGCAACTTCCAGCATCGCATTGAGTTCTGCATGACGACAAGGCGGCACTCGTGCGCTGTCACACGCCCTGTTCAAGCTCCTCAGCAACCTTCTTGCCTTCTGCGGCATCTCCATTTGGGAGGTGGGAGGAGGATGGTCCTTTCACTTTAATGTTTTGTGACAGTGGACAGAAAACGCTATCAGCTCCTTTACCCCATTTCTGCACATTTCCTAGACTAAAAAACAGATTGGAGGGAACTGTTTCTCAAAAGACAGTCTCTTATCCCCAGAGAATTTAGTCCTTTTCCTGAGATTTCAATGAACAAGGCCACCCGTCCTGCTGGAATTTTCGAGGTTTTGAGTTGTGAACTGATCACATTTGACTGGCTTTAAGGTGTAAGGAGAAACACCATACTCTTCAGTTTTAAGTCTCTTTAATGTGTACATCCCTTGTTGACTGTTCTCTTTCATATTATGTTCTTCTACTGGCCTTAGTGTCTGCATCGTCTTAATGCTAGCCATAGACTCATCACGTCCAAGCAAATGCTCACATGTGTATGTATGTATGAGGGTTTCTTTACTCCCTTTACCTAAGGAAATGGGATGTTTCCAAATATGTCACCCTATTCTCTTGAGGGGCCTCAACAGCTAAAGTTGTTTGTATTCCGCCTTCCTAGCCCCCAATACACACACACACACAGCCCCAACACACACACACACACACACACACACACACACACACACACACACACACACACACACACACACACACACACACACCCCTTGAATGCTAGCCATAGACTCATCACGTCCAAGCAAATGCTCACATGTGTATGTATGTATGAGGGTTTCTTTACTCCCTTTACCTAAGGAAATGGGATGTTTCCAAATATGTCACCCTATTCTCTTGAGGGGCCTCAACAGCTAAAGTTGTTTGTATTCCGCCTTCCTAGCCCCCAATACACACACACACACAGCCCCAACACACACACACACACACACACACACACACACACACACACACACACACACACACACACACACACACACACACACACACACACCCCTTGCTTCTCCCCTGGGTTGTCTCCTTTCCCATATCTGAGCAGCTGTGCTTCATGTGGATGCCAGTTCCTCTGCTTTTGTCATCTTGTGATGATTTGATGCCACACATACGAATACCAATCTGAATATGGATTGGTTGGAGGAGCCCCTCCCCACACACAGACTCAGAAAACAGATTTCTGGTGATTTTTTTTTCTGTAGGATGTCATCACACTGTGGTTCCCATTAAGTCCTCCCTCCTTCACTCCATGCCAGGCCCTGGGCCAAGCACTTTACATTCTTATGTTTTTGTCACAAAACATAGGCTGTTAGGCACTACTTCCACCCACCACTTCACAAGTGTGAAGGCTGGGGCATGGGGAAGCTGTGACCATCACTTGGGCAGTGCCCCTCCAGAGCCCATGTACATAGCTCTTGTCCTTAGAGAATAAAGCAATTCAAGTAGTGGGGTGCCCAAGGAAAGTCTGAAGTAGATTTCTTGAGGGGGACGGTCCAGCTACACCCCACCCCCAGGAGGTGCCTTGTTCTGGGCCAACACACCCACCGAGTGGTCGCCAGGAGGGACCCTGAAATTCACTCCATCTCCCAGTTGACTGCTGGACCAGGTCCATTCTGCCCTCCCTTTCGGACACACTGGAGTAGGGTGAGGGCTGGATCTTGCTCTCCCACAAAGACGGTGGATTTCAAGGGAGAACCAGGCAACAGAGGCGAGGCCTTTCACCTCTCCACACACATCCATGTTTCAGGTCACTTGCAGCCAGGCTGCTGATTTGAAGTGAGCCTAATCTTTCTTAACATCTTTACTGGAGTATAATTGCTTTACAATGGTGTGTTTCTGCTGTATAACAAAGTGAATCAGCTATACCTATACACATATCCCCATATCCCCTCCCTCTTGCATCTCCCTCCCTATCCCACCCCTCTAGGTGGTCACACGGGGCTGATCTCCCTGTGCGACGCAGCTGCTTCCCACTAGCTATCTATTTTACATTTGGTAGTGTACATATGTCAGTGCATCTCTCTCACTTTGTCCCGTCTTACCCTTCCCCCTCCCCGTGTCCTCAAGTCCACTCTCTACGTCTGCGTCTTTATTCCTGTCCTGCCCCTAGGTTCTTCAGAACCATCTTTTTTTTTTTTTAGATTCCATATATATGTGTTAGCCTACAGTATTTGTTTTTCGCTCTTAGTTTCTACAGAAACATTTTTTTTTTTTTTTAGATTCCATATATATGTGTTAGCCTACAGTATTTGTTTTTCTCTTTCTGACTTACTAGTGAGCCTAATCTTGATGTGCAGAGAGCACTGGGCCAGGAGGCAAGAGGGTTGGGTGATAGGCCAGGACATACCTTTAATTTACTATGCGACCTCAGTTACCGCCTCCTTTTCTTACCAAAAAATGACTGGCCACACGATCTCCAAGGCAGTTTCATTTGCAGTTCTAGCATCTAGGATGTTCTCAATTGTCCCAGCGTCTACAACCACCTCTGTCCCAGTGGCCCCAGCAGGTCTAGCCCAAGGATAGGGCCACAGGAGGTGGTGGCAGTCCAGTCATACTTTCCAGACTGGTAGGACATGTCCAAACGCACTCAACTTAATTGGGTTGGAGAGGGCTAAGGTACAAGCTGGTCTGTGACTGAGCCTGGGAAGGAAGAGGCTTGGGCCCACTCTCCTCTGGATGCTCTGGGTGCGATAGGCCGGGGTTCCCTAGCCCTCAACAACCCCTCTAAAGGCTGGGCTTTGACCAAGATGGCCGCTTGGTTTTGTCCAGCAGCTGCCTCCTCAGAGGATGGCGGTAGCTGTACTTCTGGAGATCTCAGAACAGTGACCCACACAGAGGTCAGCAAACTCTCACCCTTTCCAGACCAATCCACAACAACACTTGGCATTGTGTCTGGACAGTGACGGTGGGCTGAATGGTTGCTCAGTCGGGTGGCAGGCAGTAGATACATGGATGGGTGAATGAATTGGCTGGCCAGCTCCCTGACTGTTCTGCCTTACAGTGGGTATCTTGGGACAGTGAAGCAGGGAGAGGGACAGAGACTTGGGAGACATGGCTGAAGCTGCAGGAGGTGGTGGTAGTGAGGGCAGTGAGGCCCAGGTGGCCTGGGGAAGGTCCCAGGCTGAGCAGGCAAAGTCAGCTGCTGTGGCAGAGCCTGGGCCAAGGCTGTGCCAGTGCTGCCAGCCCCATATCCCTCCTCTACCTGTGGAGGAACAGGGAAGTGGAAGATATTCCTCACCTCTCCTGCTCTTAACCTCTAGACTCCAGTGAAAAACTACACGCCCTTGATTGCCTCTACTATTCCCAGCCAACCTTCACCCCCTCAGTGTCCCCCCTCTATATATTTACCCGGTGCTCATGGCCTTCAGAGCAGGTGGCACAGTGGCACTGCCTTTAGGGCACCTTTTCTCACCAGTGCAACCCTCTTGTGCTTGAATAATGATCCCACTGCACGTGCACACCCAAGGAAAGCTGAAGTGCATCCTCAGCGAGCTGTGTGTTCTCCTCTCTGCCCCTGCATGGAAGGGGCAGGAACCATCCTATGGCTGTCCTGAGATTTTACTTATTCCTAAGATATGAAAAGATTTTTCCCTCTTTTCCCTCTCTTCTACCTCTGGTCTGAGCAGTAGGAGGGCTGTTCGGCATCCTCTGATACCTCCTGGAAGGCTGGCCTTCTTCTGTTGGTTTGGATGCTGGTTTAGAAGATGGGGTGACTACAGGCCTCCTGCCTCTGGCAAAGCTGTGGTCTCCACTGGGGGCACTTCCGGGGAGGTGCTCTGGCTGTGGTGGTCTTAGTAGAGAAGCAGCTTGGGTGCCCATCACTGGTCTTGGTCACAAGAGGCCAAGGTATGTAGCTTCCTTAATTAGCTCCCGGAGCAAGAAGGCCCCAGACGTCAGAACTCTCTGGGAAGCCCCAGTCTTTTTGTTTGCTTCTCCTTACTAGCTCTCTGGGTTGGGACTGTGCACAGATGCAGAGACAAGAACGGCCTAATAAGGCTCAATTACCACTTCAAGGCTCTTGATTAATCATTTAAAATGTCTGAGCTGAGCAAGAAAAGGTTTCAGATTCCAGGATGGGGCTGACTGAGGAACTGGAGACTTTAGCAGAGTAAACCTCTGTTCACATTCCTGCCGAGGTCCCTGTGTGGTCTGGAGCCCCACTTGCCCACTGCCTGCCCAGAACCAGTAGCCCATGTGAATGGCCCCCCTGGGGTTGTACAATATGGTTGTCTTAGAATTTGGGACTGCTGGTTGGTGTGGCTGGTGGCCCTGCAGAGACCCCCGGGCTTGGTGGGCAGTTGGGCACAGGGGATGCATGCCTCCAAGCATCTTGCATCTGTCTTCTCTGCTTCCAGCAGAGAGGCAAGAAGGCAGATGGGGAGCCTCTTCCAGAACCTGCTCAGCTCCCCACAGGTTCCGCACCCAAGACTTACCCCGGTCTTTATGACCTAGTCTGGGCATCTGAGTGACATCTATATACTCATACACCCCTCGCTGCACATCCCCCCAACCCCCTTCACCACCACCACCACCACCACCTTTGCACTTGCATTCACATGGCGATACCTGGCCCTCTGCAGGCCCCACCCCTGGGCTGGGGCTGAGGACATTGAAGGTTGGTACCAAAGGGCTGTGTGAGGCAAGAAAGACAAGCTGGTGAAGGAACCCCTGGACCTGATCTCCAACACAACCAGTTTTCTGGAAATGGAGAGTCCCTTCAGTCCCTTGCCTGGGACCAGGGCACAGGCTCCCGGCACTGGTTGAATAGGGTGGTCTTGGCTCCTGGGACACTGGCTAGGAAATGGGATGGTTAGCCTTTTGGCTGATAGTGTGTGTGAGCCAATCTGTAAAGCCCTGCCTGCGTCAGAAGGAGCTGGAGCCCAGGCTGGCCACAAGGGGGCACTTAATCCCTAAGTAGGCACTCAATGTGAGTAGCCTCTGCAGACACCAGACCCTCTGCTCCCCACTGGGCACTGACTGCTCCCAACTCACCCACTGCACTTTTGATCCCTCTCGATTTTTTCCTCCTTTAAAAGAAAAAAAAAAAAATTTTATTTTGGAGTAATTCTAGATTTACAGAAAAGTCAGATAGTACCATTTCTGTATACTCTTGATCCAGCTTCCTTTAATGATTAACATCTTACAGAACCATGGTCCGCCCCGCCTTTTTATGCCCAGCTTGCCAGTATAGGCCAGTTGCCAGGAAGGCCCATGTGGCCTGGGTGTGGAAACACCTGTATTAGAATCATCTCTGCCCCAGCTCCTGCTGGGTAACCAGTACCACCAGAAAAGCTGTGGTGTACACAGTCCCCTGGCTTCAAGTACCCAGGGAGGCTGTCATGGCCCAGGACTCAGGTAGCATGGGCTGCATCCTAACGGCTCAGCCAGGGCAGTTATGGGAGCTCTCAGGCAGATTCACCCACTGGGTGGCAGGGATGGGGACAGGTGGCAGATTAGAAAGTGTGAGGAGAAGCCCCAGGGTGGGGTGGTGTCCTGGGGCAGACTAGGCCTGCAGCTTAGTGCGGCGGACAACCTCTAAAGGTGCAGTACCTCAGACTCTGCAGGTAAGCAGGGCATCTAGGCAGATACAGTTGTAAAATATGCAATTTCTGGGTCCCACAGCGGGGTGCTGTGAGGAACTGTGAGGCCTTCCTCAGAGCGTTCTCCTGGGCCAATCATCCCTGGCTTTTGGTGATGGAAAGAAAAGCAAGGAAAACACAAGTCACTCCTACCTCCGCACCTACCCTCCCACACACGCACTCTTCCTCCCCCATCTTCTCAACAGTCTGGAAGCATAGGTTCTGTCCTCAGCTAATGCAAGGGAAAAAGTCATAAGGGCTTTGGAAGACTCGGTGCTCCAGGAAATACGTGACTCGGGTTTCTAAGGTATGTACAGCACTAACTACCCCTATCAAGGTTGATGCAGCCCTCTGGCTTGAAGTCCTCTGTTTTGTAGCCAGACTGATTATTTCTAACCTCTGTAAGCACTGTCTGGGAATAATCAGCTCAGTCTCTACTGCCCCAGGTTGTGGAGTATGGCAGGTGAAATAAGCCCTGGCAAGGACAAACTTGACTAATGGAGAAAGGTGATAAAGGAAGCAAGACTGGGACATTTTTGTTTCCCTGACTAAGCTACCTGAGGTTCAATGGTTTTGAGAGGAAGAAGGGCTGGGAGCAGGGGAAGCAGTGAGGAGACAGGTGTCCCGCAGGGTTGTGAAGATTAAGTGGTGCTGAAAGGCCCTCAGCACAGGTCCAGGCACATTGTGAGCACCTCTGTAAACGCCAGTTTAAGAGAGGCTGCAGGACCTGGCACATAGCAACCCAACCTCGGGCTGGGTCTCAGGCCTGGGCTAAACTGGCTGTTTCCAGAGCTGGCAGAGGAGGGGGACTTTATGTCCCAGGGGCAGCAGAGTGGCAAGGAGAATACAGCAAGAGGTTATTCAAGGGGGTCCACAGCCAATTGTGTTCTCAGGTTCCCTGTCCAACACTACCCATGCAGGATCAGGGGAGGCTGGGAACTTGGGCAGGGGACAGGTGACACCCTGCTGTGGTGACCCCAGAGTTTGGAGTGCCCAGGCCTTCAATGGGTGGGGTGGGCTCTGGCTGGAGTGAGAGAAGACTGTCCTGGAGCCAGCCCATTCACTCCTGTGCTCCTCCTGGTCCGTATGCTATCCCAGTTGGGGCCTGAATTCACATCCTGCCTCTGGCTGGTCCTGTGCTGAACAAGAGAGTTCCTTACCTGTGAAATGGCAATGACGGTAACATCTATCTCAAAGTTACTCTTAAGACTAAATCAGGTAATGTGCCTTACCAGACCTCAGAAAAATAAATGGGTTGTCGCCTCCTCTTTGACTAGGCTTGCCTGGTGGTGGGTCTTGTCTCCCAGACCCTGAACAACTTTGTCTGTGTTGAGAGGGGCCAAATGAAAACAGGCTGAGATTAGACCTGTGCTGTGAGAGAAGGGAAAGGGATGTCTCTGTGGAGGGAGGCTGATACAACAGAACCTGGACAAGCTCACACTAACCCAGTGTGTTCTAGCTACTTACTATATACCAGGCTCCAGAGAGAAGAGTTGCCAAGAGAGGAGGTATAAAAATAGATACACAAAAATAGAACTAAAAGATGATTGCCAAAGGACTGGTTTGATTTATAAGATTCATGTATTCATGAACTTTCAAAAAGTTTAAGATCCTTACTGCTTATTACTGAGTTTGATGATGGTTGTTTTGAGATTTTCCTAAAAGTGGCTGCGGATCCTCTGAGGCCAAGGTCAACAACCATCAGACATTCTAATGGGAAGCAAGGCTGATGTGAGCCACAGCTCACGAGTAAAGGGTGGTTGGGGGTCCCTCTTGATCTGGGGAATTTGTTTGGCACTCAGATCTCTTAATAGAGCACTTAGCCCTGACAGGGCTCAGATTTCCTACTCCATTCTGAGGAAACACAAGAGTACCAGGCTCCAGCCATAGCCTCCCACTTGCCTAGGTTTTCATCCTGCCTACTGTTGCTTTATGCAAAAGTTTAGAGGCTGGAGCACATTCTGCATTGGCCAGGTATGAAAACCCAAGATTCTTGGTTAATCTTTTAAAGCCTAAAGCCCCTTTTTAGGAGATTTTACTTACTCTTTTTGCTCTTGGGAGATGGCTTAGCTGTATCTGAAGAAATGCCCCCCAGTTCCCCTGTAGGATTCGGGACAGAGTGCAGCCTGGTTTATAAACCAAGCAGGGTTAGCCAACTCTGGCCAGAGAGCAATGGACATTTCTTACTTAACTGGCTGCCTTGGTGTCAGGCCACTGGGTAGGTTCCCTAGTGCTTGCCCTCCTGCAGGGATGAATGTCCTTAGGAGGAGGAGGGAAAGTAGTTGAGCCACCCTTCCTCCATTCATCACCCAAGACTGCATAATGGAAAGGCTGCACAAAGTCTGCTTAGTGGCTTTCAGCTGCTGTACGTAGCTCTCCCTTGGTCTGGGAGGTGTTGGCCCTATAGAGCCTGGCACAAACTGCCAGTTCATTCTCACCCTCTCTCCCCTTCCCCATCCAGTGTATGTGGTGGAAGACCAAAGAAGGGATGACCTGGGCCCATCTACCTGCCTCACAGCCTGCTGGACTGCCCTCTGTTGCTGCTGTCTCTGGGATATGCTCACCTGACCACCCCGGCTCTCCTGTCCTGCCAGCTCTGCCGCCACCGCCAACAAGTGTGCCTGCCCCCATCTCTTCTGATTGCTGAAATCTTCTGATTGCTGAAATCAATGACTAGCTCTGCACAGACACTTCTACCTTCAACGCAGTGGGATTCTAGATTAGCAGGGGTTGCTGCTGTTTAATTCAGTGACTTGATCTTTTTAATGTTCAAATCCATTTCTTATTGGTCTTTCACAAATGTGCTAAATGACTTTCATTTTTTTGGCCAAAGGCTTAGTGACATAATATATATTTATAATTTTTAAATTATACATTCAAGGTAGTGGCATGATGTAACATACCACTGAATGATTTCTCTGCTAACAAACACCCTGTATGTTTCAATAAATTTGTCTAAACCTCAACTGTCTCAGTTATTCCAGATACAATCTAAACCCCGGGTTTCTCAGCCACTGTCCAGTATATGATGAGGAGCCGATCTACCTTTTCATTCTGGCTGCTACTAGGAAGGCAGGGTCCAAGACCAGGTGTCCTTCAGCCAGGTCAAGGAGTCCTCACCAAGCTAGCATTCTCTCCCTAGTCCCACTGAGATATGGACTCACCAAGGAGCCACACTGGCTTTTACCCAGAGCCTAGGAAAGGGCATCCTGGTAACTGTGGCTGCCCCAGGGCCTGTTCTGGAAGGAGAAGCCACAGTTGGGGCTCAGGGCCAGACCTGAGGCTTTCTCTTCCTGCTATCCCCTCCCAGAACCCAACCCCCGTCCACTGACACAGAAAGAAGAGAGCTGTCATAATACAAACTAGTCAGCCAGGCCATCCATCTCAGTTTTGGCCGCAGGGTGGCGCTGAGCCACCATAGCAGCAAATCTAATTTTCCTTCTTCAGCTGGCCAGCCCTGAGAGGCATAGTTGACAGCTCCTTGTCTAACCTCGCCTGCCCACTTTCCCTCTGAATCAGCCAGGTGCTGATAAATAACTACCAGCTCTCTCTCTTTAAAAACAAAAAAAAGCCAAGATTTTGTAGCATCACCTGATTTCTGTGGAGTAAATGGTAGGTCCCACCGTAGCTGATTTCAAGCTACCAACGTGATATCCTGAACATGGAGTTGGGAAGACAAGGGCAGGAGTGCACTGCTAATGCAGTATTTCCACCATCCAGATACAATAGACTGTTCACCTCAAAAACACAGATAATGGCCAAATTTAGTAAAGTAATTCAGAAGGGGTAAGTTCTAAATACTTACTAACCTTATTTTTAATATAATGGTAAATTTACAAACTTAATTTTTAATAATGGCTACTGTTTAACAACTGGCTTGCAACAAAGTTCCTGAAAATTAAATAATTGGCTCTCCCGAGCCAGTACAAGCCAGTGCCAGCACACCGCTGCCCCCAAGCCTCCAGGAGGCCTCAGATGTCCACCCTATGAACTGACCAAAGGGAGACCATCTTGGAGTGCTGCTGGTTTATTACCAGATTTTCTTTTACAATGTTTGGGAGGAAGTGGGAAAGGAATCTTTAGGCAGACTGCCACTGAGGCCCCACTGTTGTGTCCACTTACATTCAGCTGTGCCCTGCTCTCCTTTTCCTTATCTGCATATGCATACTACATGGAGGCTCAGAAGTTGAGGGGTTTACCTAAAGGAACAGAAAAAAGAAGGCAAGGCTTCAATGCAGAAGGAGCAGGCCCATGGCCCTGGAGGAGAACAGGGAGGAGCTGAGGTGGAGATAGCCTCTGCCTCTCTGATCCTCTGTTCTCATCCATCAGCTCAAGAAAGGCAGACTTAGCAGAGTGGGACAGATGTCTTTTATTGGTCTGACCAGCATGACTAGTTGTAGGCCCAGGAAGAGCTCTCCTATCTGTCCCAGCTCCCATCTTCCCTCTCCTGGGGGTTCATGACTCACCCCCAGGGAAGAAGGGTGGCAGGCAGAGCCAGGATAAAAAATACAGGGATGGGATCTGAAAGGGGCTCCAGGTGATGCATAAAACATAGGGTTACCAGACCATCCAGATAAAATGTCCATCAGGCAGAGCAGAAGCAGTTTCCCAATACAGGCCCCTGGCCAGGAATGGCAGGGGTCAGGAGGAAGAGCTTCCCTAGAGGCTTCCTACTGTGCCCTTCGTGCCATCAGCATCTCCCGGATATTGTCCTCAGCTTCCTTCACACTCCGCTCCAGGTAGGATTTTTTCTGCTACAATATGAGAAGGAAATAAGGGTTAGGACCAGGGGGAATGTGCCAAGTTGGCAGATGCAGCTTCTATGCCCAATGGTTATGGCTTCTCTGTGACCAGTGACTTCCAGGAGCCTATTGTCTATTGGGAGCCAAGTATACACACCTGCCCAGAGTGTTCCCCCACCTCGACCCCTGGGCACAGGGAGGGGGTTGCTTGGTACAGGAAGCAGGAGTGCTCTCTGGATGGCAATAGCACTCTTCCCCCAGAAGGAAGTAGACTCTAAAAACAGGCGTCTTGGTACATGAAGTTATACCAGACAGACAAAGGCCAGGAAATTCCAGGACAAAGCTCTGGCCCCATAACAGATTGTCTCTCAAGGTTTTCCATGGCCTAGGCCAGGCGCCTGTAGCTGCCACTGCTGCAAAATGGACAGCATACCCTCTGCTCTGTCCAGCAAGATGATAGATAGGCTGCATCACACGTCTCACCAAGGCAGATGAGTCAAGATGAAATCTGCTTTTCTAATGAAACTGCTACCTGCCAGGAATCCAGGACAGTGACACACTGAGTAAAACAAACCTTCTGGAAGTTTACCTCCTACCCCATCTGGGTCCTAAATTAAAAATCTCAACTTAAGACAAAGAACTTTACTTTCAGGAGCCACATCTGGACCAGGATTAACAAAAGATTAGTCAAAGGAAATGATGTCTGTACATTATTTGCCCTGTGGTCACCCCAGAAATATGGTGGCTTCACCACTGGTCCCTGCCCTGAGGACACTGTTGTGGCTGCATTCCCACCTAACAGACATGAAATGAAGTCTCCCTTTTTGGGGAATACTCAAAATGATCCCCTCCCAGGGTGCATGTGACTGAGCCACATTAGAGCCAGAAATGCAGAGTCCTAGCCCAGATACAGCCAGTGCCCTTCCCTCACCCCTCCTCGCTTCACCCAAGCAGCTGGGGGTTCACTTTGACTACTGAAGTGCCCAGGTGACCTGGGGAAGCCAGGGAAAGGCTGGGGCAGAGGGCAGGTAAGCAGCCTGGTCTCAGGCCTTGCTTGGGAACTGATCCCCAACCTCTGAGACAGGAAAATGGAATGGAGTGCTTCTATTACCTGAGGCCTTCACCAATAAACCTCTCAGGTGACCCTTCTACATATCCCTGCCTCTAACTTCTCCCACTCTCTGTCCAGATATTTTTTAAATGATACATTTAGAGACTTCATAGTTTCCTTTAGGTGCCAAATGCTGAGGCATCCACAATATTTTTTAGTAGAATTTTATTGAAGGATAGTTGATTCACAATGCTGTGCCAATTTCTGCTGCACAGCAAAGTGACCCAGCTACACACATATATATTCTTTCATGTTCCCCTCCACCATGGTCCATCATAGGACACTGAACATAGTTCCCTGTGCTACATAGCAGGACCCCACCGTTTATCCATCCTATATATAATAGTTTGCATCTGCTAATCCCACAAATCTTTATCATAGTTCTTATGTGAACCTCTGGTTCCTATTTGTCTTCTAACTTCAAATTTCTTGAAGGCTAGAAAAAGCCCGATCTCTTTACTCATCTCCCATCTGTCCAACCTGCACACAATTCCTTACAAAAGAACAGGAGCTCCACAAAAACTCATAGTGACCATGATAATTCTATGGCTGAGGAAATTTGTTTAATTACACTGCTAAACCTGATATAGTCCTATCACTGTGATATCAGAGCGGGAACTTAAACTTCCTTTGATAAACAACTGTGGTGAGTTTTTAAAGAAGAGGCAAATACTAGTAACTCCTGATACACAATTGAAGAATGTACATGTACTAGGTGTTGTGCAGCAGCTAGACAGCAAGTGCCATGCACCATTCTGGGCACCTTTTGAGTCCCAGCCCTGTAGGAATCTAAGGAAAAGGCTTGTGGAGCAAGTGGGGTTCTATCCCGGCAGTAGTCAGCCAGTGCTCAGGAGCCCAGGTCTCTTGCATTCCATCTCTGCCAACTTGCTGCCCCAGCTAGTAAAACTATAAACTTGGAGCACCAGCAAGAGCTTTTCTCCCTACTGCCCAGGCCTCTGGCCAATCAAATTCAGGTTGTAATTGTCAGCTTTAAAATTCTTCATTCTGCCACATCTTTCCTTCTATCTTCCACTTCCAGTTTCATTACTTTTTCATGATTTTTACTACTGCATATCCTAAAGTCTTCAAGTTTCAAAAATAATGTAAAATGAACCTGCCTTTAAATCTTTAGTTTAAATAGACTTACTGGACATTAAAAAAAATTTTTTTCATCCCAACAGATGGGGCATCTCTAGCACAGACCTACTTTCTAACTGTATTTCAATAGTTCCTGTCTCATCCTCAAACATACCTAAGCCCAGAAGACCCTCAGAGTCAAACCTGGACCAAAGCACATGATGTGGGTTGAACTGTGGCTCACAAAAAGACATGATGGGGCTTCCCTGGTGGCGCTGGTTGAGAGTCCGCCTGCCGATGCAGGGGACACGGGTTCGTGCCCCGGTCCGGGAATATCCCACATGCCGCGGAGCGGCTAGGCCCGTGAGCCATGGCCGCTGAGCCTGCATGTCCGGAGCCTGTGCTCCGCAACGGGAGAGGCCACAACAGTGAGAGGCCTGCATACCGCAAAAAAAAAAAAAAAAAAAAAAAGACATGATGAAGTCCTAACCCCCAGAACCTGGTAATGTGACCTTATTTGGAAATAGGGTCTTTGCAGATGTAACCAAGTTAAGATGAGGTCATACTAGATTAGGGAAGGCCCTAAATCCAATGATTAGTGTCCTTATAAGAAGGCCACGTAAAAACAAAGGGATACACGGGAAATGCCATGCGTTGACAGAGGCAGAGAGTGGAGGGATGCATCTGCAAGATTAGGAAGGCGCCAAGGATGGCCCACAACCACCATAAGCTAGAAAGAAGAAAGGAAGGAATCTTCCCTAGACCCTTCAGACAGCATGGCCCTGCAACACCTTGATTTTGGACTTTCAGCCTCCAGAACTGTGAAAAAATAAATTTCTGTTTTAAACCACCCAGTTTCTGGTAACTTGTTATGCAGCCTTAGGACACCAATATAGCACCTGAAATGAAGGATGCTCCCAGAGACAGAGTTTATCCCAAGGTTCTTTTGGACCAACAGCTTCTACCCACACTGAATCACAGAGGCCCAGGTAAGGATCCCTACAAGTTAGAATACTGGGATTGTACTTATCCCAGAAATAACTGTCATAGAATTGACCCAAATACAAATGAGACCATCAGAGAGAATGGAAAAAATTAAGGAACCAATGACTAAGTTAAACTTTTTCTTCCTTGAATCTCCACAGCTTAAAACCACTAGTCAAATCAGAAACTCTGTGGACCCTGCTCTTCCCCATTCCTGTAAATAACAAACTCCACTCCTGCAACTCAAGACAAAAACTTCAGTGTCATCCTTGAAACTTCTTTCTTTCACATCTGACATCCAATCAAACAACAAATCCTGTCAGTGCTATCTCAAAATGCATCCAGAATCTGACCTTAATGAAGAGCCTCCTAAGTGGTCTCCTTTCTTCTGTCCTTGACCCCCTTCAGTTTCTTCTCCACACAGTGGCCAGAGTCATCTTTCAACATTTAAAACCTTCCAATGGCTTTCCATATCTCTCAAAATAAAAGGCAAAAAGCCTTTTCAAAAAGCCACGTACAGTCCTGCTCTAAGCTGACTCTGACCTCCCATCCCATGACTCCCTCTCTCTCTCATTCAGCTCCAGCCACACTGGCCTCCAAGCTGTTCCTCCAATCCACCAGCTATGCTCCCGCCTGTCCTTTGCCTTTGGGTCTCTTTGTGTAGGAACTCTCTTCCCCAGATATCTACATTACTTGGTCCTTCACGTCCTTCAGGTCTTTCTCAAGTGTCACCTTATGGGAAAGGCCTTCTTGATCATATGCGGCTCCATACTCTCTATTCTCCTCACCTTGATTTTCCTCCTTAGCACCTATCGCCACCTGAAGCGGTATTTGTCTGTCTGTTTTCCCTTATGAGAAGGAAAGGTCCATGAGGGCAAGACTTTGTTCTACTCACTAATATAGTCCCAGTGCCTAGGAGAATCGCTGGTTCATAATAGGAGCTCAATAGTTGTTGAATACAAGTGCATTTATTGTGGGAAATGACGCCTTACTGATTTACTTATACACACACTCCTTTTTAGTTTTCCCTCCCAACCTGAATGAGGAATACCCATCAGAGGAAGCAAAGGCAAAAAATGACCATTCTCCTTCAAGGTGGTTTTCAATTTTTGACATTGCCCTCTAACCTCTGCCCCTAGATAAACACAGGTTTAAAACTCAGACCTCACTGATCCTGATGGGGACATGAAAACCTTGCTCCCACAAACAGGCCCTAAGGGTCAAAGCCCTTACGCTTTATTATCAGGTCAACTTGTAAAACCATAAAACAAACCATCCCAATTTCCCATGTCCTAGAGTTGAAAATCCTTGAGAAACTGCTCCATGTGATGTCAGTGTCAGGGCCGCTGTGCACTACAAGGGGATAATAATTGCTGTGGAAACTCTAGGAGGCATGTGAAACCCCCACCTTCCACCAGGAATCCTGGGAAGGCATTTGCTGGCCTCACTGCAGCACCTTTCCGTCTTACTAAGCAATCTCCCTCAGAACCCTGTCTGTAGGAAATTCTCTCCTGGCATCAAACCACAGAGCTCTAGGTGCGGCAACATTCTTGTGGGGCCTTGTCCTGACGTAAAATTCTGAGATTTCTTGTGGGGCTCAGCACGGCCAGGGAAATGACATTGTTGGACTTATTGCTCATCAGCCTGAAGTTCTTCTTTCCGGGAGTCAAACTGAGGGACTGGTGTTTCATTCTCATCCTCTCACAAAGGAAAGAGGCTCAAGTCCCTAAAACTTTTCCGACATGACACAATCTCTCAAATAGACTACTGAGGTAATTCATCTTGTGACACTATCTCTACAGACTTTACTTCTTTATTTTATTTATTTATTTGTTTGTTTGTTTGTTTGTTTGCGGTACGCGGGCCTCTCACTGTTGTGGCCTCTCCCGTTGCCGAGCACAGGCTCCAGACGCGCAGGC
>NC_041221.1:136161780-136187970 GCF_002837175.3 Physeter macrocephalus
ACGAACCCGTGTCCCCTGCATCGGCAGGCGGACTCTCAACCACTGCGCCACCAGGGAAGCCCAGACTTTTCTTCTTTTCTTAGGAACTTTGTCTCTTTCTCTAAATTAATATTTTTCCTGTTTGTATTATCTTAAGGTATAGAAAAGTCTTTTCCCCTCTCACCTTTTATTTCCCCACTTGTAAAATGAAGATTTGGGTAACACCAAATTAAAAACTCAAGAGCTTCAATGAATCTCATGTTCTCTCAGTCTGCAGAACTGTAAAATGGCCAGAGGGGGCCAGCTGCCCATAATGGGGAAGTTTAGCAAGAGGCCAAGAATTCACTGAAGGCTGAGGAGGCATGTCTTGGCAGCCAGGTTAAAATGTGAAGAAGGCAGGGAAATAAGAGGAAGAAGAGAAAAACAAAGGCAGTGCAGGGGCACAATAAGAGAACTCAGAAAGGGAAATGAGACACGGATGGGCAGAGCTTTGAAAGTACAAGTGCTACAACAGCCTGAATGGGTGAGGAGCACTCACCAGAGGCAGAAAGGCAGGCCAGACATGACCAGGAATTTGAAGATAAGAGACAAGTGATCCAAGGACACACGTCCACTTGTGAACTCATCTGGGTTTATCCACTTCACCATTAAGGACACAACTAGGCTACAAGGTAACTGCTGAACTACATACGGCTGGGAGACAAGCTGAAAGAATGAGAAAGCAATTTTAGGCATGGAGCAGGAGAATAAAGAGAAATCTAAGAAGGGGTTACTGTCTCTGCATCTTTTAGAAACTGCTTTCAAGATCTTTCAGAGGTTCCTCTGCTGAAAGACAGGGACAAAAGACTTGGATCAAGTTGAGCAATGACCTTGGTTTTTCTCCCAGATGTTCTTTTACCTACCTGCTAAAGAGACTCTGACACTGCTACGGTATGGGGTCAGACTCCCAAATCCCACCTATGATCACATGGCTCAATGTACCCAAGATAAACCTCTGCTCTACTCAAGTACCTTAGAGCAGAGATATACCAGGTGGTGGGGGGCGGGGAGGGTGGATTCTTATTTCTTCCAAATGATAGTGTTTTAGCATTTTAGTCCACCTAAAGTTTACGTGATCTCTATCTCCTATTGCCCTCCCTAACACATAAGCTTCATTTAAGTCCCAGAGAAAGACCGGTACATCAGACAACCTGAGAAAGAAAGAAAACAAGCTCACAGGTAAATGAAGAGCAAGGAGAGGCAACTGTTTCAATGCATATGGCAGAGATCAGGCTTCAGCCAAAGAATCATTATATTTATAGGCACCAAGCTTAAAACGATAAGCCAATAATCATGTCAAGTGATAAACAGCTGATGTAGGTAGGGACATTTGGCTCAAAGAATATTAAGGGGAGAAGGAACCCAATCACTAGTTTAAATACTAAAACAATGGTTCTTAAAGTATGGTCCCCAGACCAGCAGCACCAGCAACACTGGGGAACTTGTTAGAAATGCACGTTCTTGGGCCCCAACCCAGACCTACTGAATCAGAAACTCTAGGGGTGGAGCTTGGCAATCTGTTTTCACAAGCTCTCCAGGTGATTCTGATGCAAACTGAAGGTTGAGAATATTCAAAAGTGGAAGTCAGCAAAATTCTTCTATAAAAGGCCAGGTAGTAAATATTTTAGGCTTTGTGGGGTTGTCTCTGTCACAACTACTCAGTTCTGCCACTATAGTGCAAAATCAACATAAAAAACGTGCAAACAAATGGGCATAGCTGTGTTCTAAAAAACACAAAAACAAGCGAGCCAGATATGGTCAGCAGGCTACAGTTTGGCAACCTCTCTTCTGAAAAACAAGGGAGCCTTAAAAGGTAGAACTGAAGGGCTTCCCTGGTGGCGCGGTGGTTGAGAATCCGCCTGCCGATGCAGGGGACACGGGTTCGTGCCCCGGTCTGGAAGATCCCACGTGCCGCGGAGCGGCTGGGCCCGTGAGCCATGGCCGCTGAGCCTGCGCGTCCGGAGCCTGTGCTCCGCAACAGGAGAGGCCACAACAGTGAGAGGCCCGCGTACCGCAAAAAAAAAAAAAAAGGTAGAACTGAATCTAGCACGTAGGGATTTTAACTTTCCATGAAAGTTGCCTAATGAAAGCATAAATTTCCATCCATGCATCGTTCCATTCATTCATTCAAGCCTACTGCCAAACCATTTCTCCTCTTTTTTTCCTCCAAAAATCCTGGTTCCTGAAGTTTGTAGCATCATGGTGTACCATCCTCTTCTCCCTTCCTTGCTGCTGCAATCTACCAATCTACCAATATCCTGGGTACTGCCCCTCATTCATAGGAGGCTCACTGTCTTCCTCTCCACCACTGCTGCACCACTTGAGGTAACTTCAACAAGAATGGAGATGTTCCATCCAATACCATGACCTTCTCTCCCCCCACAATTTTTACTTTACCCCACCTGAGCCACCCAGCCCATGTTCATACCCTAGAGATTTGACAACACCAGTAACTGCACCACCTCCAGAATTTCAATTTCACCGCCACTACTTCCTATTTTTCCAGGTCATTTCGATCTGGTAACTCTCCCTCCAGCACTTCTTCAACCACATCACTCAACAAGTTTTTCATTATTCATTCTGCTTCCATGACCTTCTCCCCTCCCACCCAGCTCAGCTTCCACAGTCCATCATTTATATTTATTCCCCTCTGAACTACCTTTTGCCCCTCTCTCCCCCTGTTGCACTTCCCTGGCAAAATACCAACCCAAGCTAAACCCAACCATCTACCTACTCCATGTTTGTACCCAAATAGCTGAATGTTGCTGGAGAAAAACACTGCATGTGCTGCATGGTTTTACTTTAAATTCAGGACTATGAATCTCAAATAGGCACTCACCAGTGTCCAGGAATTCTATTAAATTTTCTTAATATATTAAATTCTCTGCTCTCCAGGGCTTCCCTGGTGGCACAGTGGTTAAGAATCTGCCTGCCAATGCAGGGGACACAGGTTCGAGCCTTGGTCCAGGAAGATCCCACATGCCGCGGAGCAACTAAGCCCGTGAGCCACAACTACTGAGCCTGCACTCTAGAGCCCGTGCACCGCAACTACTAAAGCCCACATGCCTAGAGCCCGTGCTCCGCAACAAAGGAAGCCACCACAACGAGAAGCCCGCGTACCACAACAAAGAGTAGCTCCCGCTCGCCACAACTAGAGAAAGCCTGCGTGCAGCAACGAAGACCCAATGCAGCCAAAAATAAATTTTTAAAAATTCTCTGCTCTCCAAAGTAACTATTTCATACTTTATCTTGTCTCCTCAAATCTCCTATACTCTCTCCTCCCCTCACATTCCCAGCTCACTGAGAAAATAGCAATCTGATGAGAATTATCTGTTTCCACTACCAAATCTACCACCTGACCTACACCTATACATATACTCTCTTCTTTCCCTGTGTTAAAATGGATAGAGGGGTTGTGTTTTGATAGAAGCAGAAACACAACCCTTCCACTTGGGTGTTGAATCCATCCCCTTCTCAAAAATTTCACTCCCACAGTTATCCTTTTTCTTTCTTCCTAATCTTCAACGTCTCTTTCTCTGCAAGATCCTTCTTGGTAAGTCAAGTCACACACACACACACACACACACACACACACACACACACACACACAAAACCACCTTTCTTGTCCTCACATTCCCCTGTAGGTACTGCTTCCTTTCTCTCCTCCCCTTCTTGCAAAACCTCTTGAACCAATTGTTTAGTAGTTGCCTCCACTTCCTTACCTCCTATTATCTCCTTAAACCTCTCCAATCATGCTTCCCATCTACCCTACTGAACTTACTATAGGCCAGGTCACCAACGATCTCTATGTTGCCCAAAGCAGTGGTTACTCTCTGTTCTCTTCTTACTCAACCCGTTCTTACTCATCAACAGCATTCAACACAATTCTTGAAATACTTTCCTCTCTTAGCTTTCATGATTTCACACTCCTATTTTCTTTCTACATTACTGGCTACCCTTTCTAAGTTCTCTTTTGCTGACTACTCCTCCTCTGCTCAACTTCAAAATGTTGACATTTTCTGGGAAGCTGTCCTTAACTTCTCTCCATCACTCTCTCTTAGAAACCCTCATCTAGTCTCATAGCTTTAAACATCATTATGACTCCCAAATTTATATCTCCAACCTAGACATCCCCTTAATTCCAGATTTACACATCCAATTGCTTATAAAACATATCTTCCTGGATGTCAAACCCAAACTTAACATGTCTAAAACAAGCACAATTGTTTATAGTCACCCCACACCCTCCCAGTCTTCTCCATCTTAGTGAATGGCAGTCATCCAATTGCTCAATTTAAAAACCAGAGACAAAAAAATACAAAAGCCAACAGAAGCCATCCATGATTCTTCTCTTTTCCTCGAACCCAATATCCCCCCGCAGCCACCCATCAGTCTTAACTTACTTCCAAATATATCCCGAAACCATCCTCTTCTTTCTATCCGGCTCCACTGCTACCATCCTAGTCCGAGCCTCCATCATCCTCGCCTGGATGTTTGTCATGGATATTTTAACATGTAATTCAGATTACTTTCTGCTCAAAACCCTTGAAAGTCTTCCCATGACACTTTGAATAAAATCCAAACTCCTTAACCTGGGCAATAAGGCCCTGCATGATCTGGTCCCTGCCAACCACTCCAACCTTATTATGACTCTTCCCCCTTTCACTTGCTTAAACAATTCCACCAAACTTTTTCCAACCATAAGACATTTGCATCATCTGTGCCTTCCACCTGGAATGTTCTTCCTTTGGATACTTTTAAGTGGCTAGCTGCTGCTTTTCATTCAGATCTTAGCTGAAATTTCACCTTTTCAGAGAGGCCTCCCCAATAACTCTCTAAAATATTACCTTTACTACATGATATTTTCTTGCTTATATCTTTACTGTCTGTATCTGAATATAAGTTCCATAACACTAGGGAATCTTCTCTGACTTGATTAAAGCTTCATCCTCAGTACCAAGAACTGACATAATTAATTTAACCAACATTTATTGAGCACTCAATATATGTTAGACCCAAAGAGCACTGGGATTAGAGCAGTGAACTCCAAACACTTATTCACAGAGATTACGCTGTTGCAGGGCACATAGACATTTGACTACCATTGCAATAAGGGCTCCAAGGGAAAAGCACAGTGTCTAATAGAGGAAACACCTGGTATAATCAAGGAAATCACAGAAGCACTTTTGAACAAGCTCTGAAGGATGAGTAGGAATTAAAGTGGAGAGGTTAGCATGGGGAAAGAGCAATTCCAGGCAAATGGAGCAGAAAAAGCAAAGGTCAAATGAAGCAAGACATGTTTGGGAACTAAATGACAGCCAGTGAGGCTGAAGTATTGAAGTGCGGGGTGGGGCAGGGAGGGATAGATAATATAGAAGGATGAGGCTGGTAAGATTGAGTCAGATCATACAGGGTCATAAGCCATATTAAAAATTTGGTATTTATCTTAAAGATGATGAAAAGCCACAAGATCTTAAGCAGGAGAAACAAAAAAAATCAAATTTCCATTGAAGATAAAAAATTACTCTGGCTGCAACACAGAGAATGAGTTAGAGCAGAGCTTCCTGCAGAAAGCCCAGTGAGTCATGAATGGGTAACAGATGTATGTGTCCAAGATATTGATCCTTTTAGTCCCTAGAGTGGCCGGGTGCGTTCAGGGAAGCCAAAGCCCCCCTGGGCAGTTGCTTCCACCTTGAGCACCTTTTGTCCACTTACCCCAGTGAATCATGCAAATACTCCTCTGGGTGCTGTGATGTAAAAAGGGTTGGGAAGCAATGGGTTAGAGAATACAAGTGTGAATGTTGAGAAACCTACTAGAAAGCCATTGCAATAATCTTGGAAAGAGATGACAGTATCTTAGTGCTGGCAATGGAGCTAGAGAAGAATAGATGCAAGAAATATTCGAGAAAAAAATCAACAAGAGGACTTCACCAAGTCCTTCACCATAACCTTCATTATTTATCAGAAGTTAGTGGGGGGTGTCAAGAATACCTCCCAAGAGGACCAGGTTTGGAAAAAAAGATCGTAAGTTTAGTCTTAGACACATTGAGTTTAAGGTACCTATGAAACATCCAAGTGAGATGTGAGAAGAGAAACAGATTGGGGCAGAAACTAACACACCATTGTAAAGCAACTATACTCCAATAAAGATATTTAAAAAAAAAAAAATTCGGTCTGAAGTTCACAGAAGTCTGGGCTAGAGACACAATTTTACATGTAAGTAGTACTTGAAGCCATGAGAATGAAATTCCTAGAGAAGGAACTCAGAATAAGAGGACTTAGCCTTATAAAAGTCAACATTTAGTAAGAATGAAAGGAAGAGGAGGAACCAACAAGTAACACTAAAAAGGAGGGACACTGTGTCATAGAAACCAAAAGAAGAGTAGTTCAGGAAAAAGGATGAGATAACTAGAAATCACTGGATGTGTTCAAGTAGGAACCATGACAAAAACATGTCAGAAATGGTTGGGGGCAGGGGAGGGGAGTGCTCCATCAAGTGGCCTCTAGGATATCTTCCAACTTTAAAAAGTCTAGGGAATTCCCTGGAGGTCCAGTCGTTAGGACTCCAAGCTCTCACTGCTGAGGGCCTGGGTTCAATCCCTAGTCAGGGAACTAAGATCCCACAAGCCACGTGGTGCAGCCAAAAAAATAAAAACAAAACGTCTACAGCTCTTTGAGACCTGACCCTAAAACTTCATGAAGGAAAACTACCCAATATTTTAATTGTCACAGATGAGCCCTAAGAGTATGTGTACTGTAGTGTCAGGATAAATAATTTCACCTCCTAACTTCAAAGGAGACACCGGGCTTTGTACAGATCCAACACAAGGGTTGTAGAAGTATCAGTATAATTACACCCAAGGAAATTATGAGAAGGGCTGAAATGCTACAGTCAGAAAATAAAGATGCAAAAAAACGTCCTTCAGAGACCACACAATGCCACAACTGAGAACTGTGTGTTGTATAAATCTATTAACAGTATACTAAACATGACAAGTATTTGATTCAGGATCTGCATAAAAGAGATCAGAAAAAGGATGCACAAAGACCACTACCAATATCACAACCCTGAGGTCTTTGATTCCTCTCTAAAACAAACCAAAAAACCCTAAAAATTATAGCCCTCTAAGTTCCATCATATATGAGAAATAAATGTACACAGTACATAATAAAGAAGTCTCATGAAAACAAATTTTACAAAAGCAAGACATTTCCTCATATACACTGTTTCACTTCTGCTTCTCCGGGGTCAGAAAGCCAAGTATCTATCAATAGAACTATTAAAACTCTACAGGTCTTCCAAATGAACAAATAAAACAAGTTTTACTATTTCAGTTGTCTTTAGTTTACTCTAATCTTACAAGAAGAGCAAGAGGATCAAATCAACAGTGTTGACTATGGAGTTTGGCCTGTAGGCATGGTAAAGGGGTAGGTGAATAAAGGTGTGCCTTCTGAGAGCGGAAGTAAGGGCAACACCTTGCATTCTTGGAAGTGGAGGTGTAACTGACTCACCTGTGGCAGCAAGACTAACATGCAAGTATGTGTGGCAAAAGCCTGAAGTCAGTCTGATCCTACTCTCTGCTCCAAGCAAGTCCAAGAATTTCTATTTTCTTATAACTCGACAACAAAAAAATACACAACCCAATTAAATAATGAGCAAAGGACCCTCAAACAGACATTTCTCCAAAGAAGATATATTAATGGCCAATAAGCACATGAAAAGATGTTCAACATCATTACTCACTGGGGAAATGCAAATAAAAAACACAATGAGATACTATTGATACTTTATACCCACTAAGATGGCTATAATCAAAAATGGAAAATACGTGTTAACAAAGACATGGAGAAATCAGAACCCTCATATACTGATGGTGGGAAACGTAAAATGATACAGCTGCTATGGAAAACAGTTTGGCAGTTACTCAAGAAATTAAAAAGACAAAATTATCATATGACCCAGCAATTCCACTCTTAGGTATATACCCAAGTAAGAGAAATGAAAACAGGTGTAGTAACAAAAACTTGTGAATGTTGATAGCATTACTCATAACAGCCCAAAAGTAGAAACAACCCAAATGTCCATCAACTGATGAGTAGATAAACAAAATGTGGTATATCCATATAATTGAATATTATTTAGCCATAAAAGGAATGAAGAACTGATACATGCTCCAACATTGATGAACCTTGAAAACACTAAGCTAAGTGAAAAAAGCTAGACACAAAAAGCCACATGCTGTATGATCTATTTATATGAATATCCAGAACAGGCAAATCTATAGAGACAGAAAACAGATGAATGGTTACCGGGAAGTGGAAATGGACAGCAAATGCTTAATGGGTAAGGGGTTTCTTTGGGGGGGGCGGGGGCACGGTTGGTAATGAATACGTTCTAGAATCAGACAGTAATGATGGTTGTGTTTAAAAACGAGCATGACACGGCAAGTTCCTAATGAATTATTTTCAGAGCAAATTAGTCTTTACTCCACCCAAAGACTGAGAGTAACACATACAATAACCAGCCAGGATAAAATAAACTGATGTACTAATTTCTGAAAATTAACTTTAATGTTATCAGCAGAAGCATTAACATTTAATGAGTTAATAAGGTACTCTGGGAGAGCCAATGGACAAACAAAGGCAAGGAAACTTCTATGTGATCACATTACTACTTTCCAATCAAGTAACATATTTATACAACTAAAAAAATAGAGATATGGCAACCGGAAACCCATAAAAGGACCTGGAGACAGTGAAAACAAGTAAAAGCTCAAAGCCACTAAAAGCACAGATGCATGACTCATCGGCACCTCCTCTGCTGATTTGTATAGGTCATCACAGGGTAGAACTGGGGAACTATAAACACACTCTAATATCAAAGGGTTATTTTATAAAGCTTTCAAAAAACCTCAGCTTTCTTTTTACTAAGAAAGAGAAAAGGAAAACTCATAGTTATACCTGTCGGTATCACCAAGAAATCACTGTTCTCTAACTCTAGGCTAAACCTCTAGGTCAGACAAGCAGCCCAGGGCCTTTGTTCATGGCTCTGAGTGTTCTGAGGGGCACTGAGAAGTCAGGTCACATTACCCAGTGACACTTCTCCATCCAGGGTGATAAGGGGCTCACAGCATGATGAAATCACTCTATAGACTAGGCGTCACAGATGCCCCTTGTCCCAACTCCACACCCACCCAGGTTACCATGGAACTGGTACAAACAAATAGTTTAATATGCTATTAGCTCTGATCTAAGTAGCTGACATAACACCAATTAAATTTATAACGACACTGGAGTAATAAAAGAGCACTTGGCACACTTCTCTTTGCAAACATGATTCAAGGGGTGGTTTTCCTTTTGCCCCTTCTTTAATTTCTAGCTGCTAGGCCACTTAGAAGCCACTTAATCTCTTAAAGAGTTGGTGTTTAGGGGTTTATCATTTCATAAGAAAAGGACCACTAATATTAGAACTAGCTACTGGGAGTACCCAACCATGGCAAAGGAATCCTCATTTCTTTCAGAGTAAAAGTGAATGATATAGTGGTTGGAATCTAGAATCCTGGGTTCCCACTCAAATCTCCCTCTCTTTCTGACTAATTCTGGCTCTGGCTCTGTGAAGGACACATGATCTCCATTTCTAACACATGGGCAGAGGCCACCTAGTTTAAGAGATTAGCTTCACCACAGAATCCATGGCTATGAGGAAATGAGAGCAGCAGATATTATTAAGTGCACCAACCTGCTGGCGCTTGCATTCTTGAGCCCACTGACTAGCCTTACCAATGTCTATATTTATGCTACATATGGAAGGAGTCATCAGGCCTTTTGGCCACTTTTACATGCTATACACTAAAGCTATCAACATGGGTCCTTTGAAGTTACATGTTCTTATGGAATACCCTACAGCAGTTAAACTGAGTAAACTACATATATTTATTAGTGTGGGTAGAGCACACACACACACCAAAAAAGCAAGTTATTGAAAGACATGAACAATATGATATCATCTGTTGAAAATGAGATGTTATAAAACATGGATTGGAAAGATATACCTAATACCTGATAGTAGTTTCTTCTGGTGAGTGGGAATGAGACTAATGTAGAGCCAGGAGGCAAGTTACAAAGGAGACTTCAATTTCATTAGCATGGTTTTATTTTTGTAATAAACAAACAAAAACATATATTACAGTATTCTAACATTTGTTAGTTCTGGGTGGTGAGTACCCAGGTGTTTGTTAAATTAGCTTTGTACATTTGTGTATCTATTTTTTTCCCAGTTAAAAAGAAACCTTTATCTTATAAGTACATGGTGGCAATATGCTCAATCAGTAAGTAGTTACTGAGCATCCATAATATGCAAGTAAACAAATCCTGCATTTACCGAGTATTTACTGTATGCCAGGCACAGTATCAAGTGATTTACATGTATTATGTTATGAGGTAGGTATTTTTTGTAAGAAGGGAGAAATGCTGATCCTCTTCACCTCCAGTTTTCATCAGCTATCAGTCCTGGCCTCTTCAATCTACTCTCAGGAAGACTACTAGCTTTTCCGATTGGTGTGTTTGGAAAAAGCAACTATGGCTCAACTCCTTCCGCTCTGCCAGTATCTGCCTGCTTGCAGAAGGTACACATTTTCCTCATAAGTTTGACAGATATGCTCTGCCTGCCTCTGCAGAGACAGACCTGTGGTTGTCCCACACTTCCAAAGATTTGCTGGGTAGCTACATCTAAATTTGTATGCTTAATTCTGGATCAGTATTAGAAACCATTATTACTGCTGCACACCTAAGCCACATCCTTCAACCTAAGCTTTATCAGTTATAAACGTAAAATACATTTAAAATTTTCATATAGATTTGCCTTTCAGTTGATTCCATACTTAAGCAGGAAATAAAAGGGTTATTTATTGTCCCTATCCATCAACCCTGCTATTGTTGCTGTTTTACAGAAGAGTGTATTTAGGCTTGGAGACACTAAGTAATTTACCCAAGGTGGTAGTATGTGGCAGAGTCAGAGTTCAAATTCATATTCATTTGATTCCAGAGTTCATATTCTTAATAATTATACCAAGGTATTATGCTATGCATATCAGAGCAAAGAAAATCAGTACCAATTACTTGCTAAGAATTTGTAAGATGAACTCAAAAAATATTCTAAAGGTTGAAGCTTTTCTTAGTATATACTGAAAGAGGGTAGGAAAGTATATGTTTGTATATGCATATGTGTGAGTGTATACAAGGAACCATGAAAGTACTAGTTATAAAATTCTTTTAGGGAACTTTTATCCTTCAACTCTAGTAGGCATGTTTGCTTCCACCCATTAAGTACCCCCTCCCTCAAATT
Organism: Physeter macrocephalus; assembly: GCF_002837175.3. Classification (NCBI taxonomy): domain Eukaryota; kingdom Metazoa; phylum Chordata; class Mammalia; order Artiodactyla; family Physeteridae; genus Physeter; species Physeter macrocephalus. The sequence goes on from NC_041221.1 coordinate 136,173,143, forward strand.
TTACTCAAGAAACCACAGATACACAGCAGGGTTTCTAATCTCCTGTGCTTTAAATGAGCTATGTTGAACTACTCCCTGCAGTGTAGTTCCCCCAGACAGCATGCTCAGCTCTGAGATTAACCTGATGTCAGTCTCTACATTCTGCAATCCCTCCTCAGGGAAAGCAAACCTTCCCTCAGCAGACCAGGCCTGCCTAGCTCCAGGTCAGTGCTAATAAGACAAAGCCACAAAGCACTTGAAACTTAGGTCTAACTGAGCTGACAGCCCCTGCTGTCAACACAAAACCAAGGGCCTGCACAGTCCCCCTAATCATGGAGGAAGTTGGTCCCATCCCTTCAGCTTGGCCCCTTCACAGCAGAGGCTTGCCCATGTGGGTGTTCATTCAGTTCTCTGGACTCACACTGCACACTATCCACACCTCTGTAAAGAGCCTTTACATCCTGCTGCAGTGCCCCTGGCTCAGTCTGTGAACCTTGTTTATACCTCCGGTACCTACCTTTTCTCCTTAGTTGATCTAATCCAGTCCTATGACTTTAAATGCCACCTATAAACTGACAATTTATAGACAATTCTCAATCTTATTTCATTAGCCTGGAGTTCCAGATTCATATTTCCAACTGTCTATTCAACACCTCTACTTGGGTATCTAATAGCACCTCAAAGATAACAAGGCCCAAACCAAACTTTCAATTTGCATTTAAAATTACTTCTGAAACTTGAAAACTGATTAGGAAACACTGATCTATGAATTATCAATAGTACATATGTTCCCATAAACATTTGGAATCTCTGTGGAGCCCATCACACATGGAATGCTATGTGGAAACCACAGTGAATGAACAGCATTGCACTGGGAATAACTACTTGCCCAGAACAAGGAGTACTTATACACAGTGAGTAGAAACAATGCTGATTTCATTCATTTTACCCTTAACTTGTTTCCCTTAGGCCTTTCCAGCCTCATTTCTCACTTTAACCTTTCATTCCACCACTCTACTTCCAGACTTCTGTCCATAGTATTTCTTTGATTTGAAATGCTCTCTCCTCTGCCCCAACCCTATGTAGCAAAATTCTAACTGATCTTCAAGGCCCAGATAAAATGCCTCCTCTCTCATGAACCCATTCCAAATCTCTTCAACAGCTGAATGAATGATATATGTGGGAGGAAGGAGGTATGATTCCTTCATAATAGGTTCAAAACTTTGAGTCCTCTCTTTCATCCCTCCACCCAACTGTCTTAGCTCTACCTTAGACTATATCCAGATTCTGATCACCTCCACTGCCACCACCCGGGTGCAAGCCAACATCAATCTCTCGCCTAGATATAATGCAACATCCTCCTAACAAGTCTCCTTCCTTCCACCCTTGCCCTCCATAATCTATTCTCACCAAAGGAGCCAGAATGGTCCTTTTAAAATGTAAATCAGATCATGTCATTCCTCTGTTCAAAACCCTCCCCAAACTCCCAACTTCACACCATAATCCAAAATCTTTAATATGGCCTACAAAGCCCTATATAATCTATTCCCTGATACCTGTCTGATTTCACCTCCTACTATTCTTGATCACTCAGCTCCAGCTAAACTGGCCTCCTTGCTATTCTCCCAACTCATCAATTATGCCCTCACCCCCAGGTTTTTATACTTGCTGTTCCCTCTGCTTGGAACCCTCTTCTCCCAGATGTACACATAGCTTGCTCACTCCCTTCAGGTCTCTCTTCTCAAACATCACCTTATCAGAGAAACCTTCCCTGTCAACACTATATAAGACAGCTTATACACTCTCACCATTCTCTGTCTCTTTACCCTGTGTTGTTTTTCTTTTTAGCATTTATCAATTATATTATTTGTTTATTATCTGTCTCTGCATCCCATTCTCCAGAATATAAGCTCCAGGCCATCAGGGCCTTTGCTAATTATGTCTTTGCCTATAATAGTGCATGGCACATAGTAAATACAATAGACTCTAGGTTCCTTAATGTATAAGATTGAAAGTAAGAACAAAAAGCCTCCATAGTTAGTCAAAACCCCAAAGTACTCTGTAAAATCAAGACACCCAGCAAACACTTAATGATTTTTTTTTTTACATGCATACACTTCTTCTGGCCAATTATTATTGGCCAGAGCCTCACATCATGAATCTTAGAATTGTTTAGTCTCCCCAAAGGAAGGAACAATCAGTTGTAAGTAGCAAGTTCAGCCTCTGATATTGAAAGTATCAACACTTAAAAATTAAGGCAAATGATATTTTACAATTCAGTTCAAAACTTGATCCATTTTAAGGCTTCAACTATAGTACCAGAAGCTCCTTCTTCCTCTTATGTTTTCTATCATGTTTTCTATAGCTTGTTTCCCTCTCATACCTTCTCAAAGAGAGAAAGACACTGAGCTTGCATTAATGAAGGCTCTGAGTTTGAACCCCAAAAGTCCAGAAAAGGAAAGTGATTTTTTTTTTACAAATTTCTAGAGCCGATTAAACTCAACCACAAATGATAACAATCTTGAGCTACTTGTAAAGATTTTAAGTGCTGCCATGTATGTCATTGCACATGAATCACAAGACTTCATCATCTATATAGCATAGATATTGTTGAAGACTGTGCTCTAAATTATAATTTGAGACGCTTTAGTTCAGTTAAAATGATTATGTATTTCATTAAATTAGGGAGTAAAGCAGGTTGGTGACTTAAAAATGCCTAAAAGTAATTAAGCATTCCCAAAGCCTGCAGTGTCCAATTGCTCAATTTCCAAAGCTTTAGGTAAATACCAGGATCTTCATTAATACAGGCTTTCCCAAGATACTCCTTACCAAGGATCTCTAATAAAAGCAATCCATTTTTTTCTTTGGTGCTAAAGTGGCCAGGCTCAGACCAAAAAAAAAAAAAAAACACACCAAAAGAATTACACAAAGGGATTTCTGGATAGGACTTCAGACACAAAAATCAATAAGCAACTTCAGAATATAAAAATCAGTAAACCTTCAGGTGAGTTGACACAGAATGTAGAACACCAGAAATATAACTGAAAATTTGCTCCCAGTTTTCACACACTCCACCGCTGGTAAATACACAGCAGAAGATAGGAAGGACATTTAAATCATCCCTTCAGTGATCTTCAACAGTTTTACAAACAAGTACTAGACCACTATCTCCATTTTACAGAAAGTTATTTCTATTATTAGGAAGAAGTTAAGATACAGGGAAGTCGAGAGCCAAATCCACATAGAGGTTTATGCTGGTAATGGGGGTTAAAATTACATGCAGGTATACTGAAGTCACATGTGTGGTTAATTTTATCAAACAACCTGACTCTCTGGGAACACTGAGGGCAGAAGAGAGTACTAAATAGATGTCTTTATTCTCACAATAACTCCTCCATTTTAACTACCATCTTCTCTGTCTCACCCTCTCTCACAAACTAACTGCACATTTCCACTGTCAAAAGCCACATTAAATTCGAGCAAAAGACCACAATCACCTGGTTAATCTCTAGTACAACCACTGATTAGAGGATGCTCTTTGAGACCCCCAGCTCTGGCTCTCCACTATAAGTGGATATGGGTACATGAGCCCTATGGGGTTTGGAAAAAGAGAGAGCTCAAACAATGTACTTGTCAGCACTTTAAACAAAAAACCCATTCAATTAGAATGGCACCATGTTCCTTTTGCCCTTTCTCCTTAGGAACTAAATTAAACAGATTACAGACAGTGGCAAGAGCTGGCCTTAGAACAGCCTCCCCCTTATTTGTTATTTTTAGCAATTTAGTCCGACAACGCCTGACAACTAAACATGCCTAGAATAGCTAAAGGGAGGGGGGATTATCAGATACTACCAGCAAAAAAACACTAGTCATCACTTCCTCCAACCCTAAGAAAGAATCATTTTCCATGTCTTTATAGCATCACAGAGTTTGAGCTTTTAGAGTCTCATATAAAAACACAGCACATATAAAACATCAGTGGAAACTGATAATGCTTCCTGACCTGGAGTATTGTTCCACGCTCGTGTTTTCTTAAAAACAAAAGCAGAATAAAATGAACTAAATTGTTTTACACAAAAGTTAGGAGTACAATGCATGTGTGTCCATTTTGGAAAAATTCCAGCACAAGATAATTATGTACCCAAAAGAATGGCCTCATGAATAGTGATGGAACTCAAATATTTTTATTATACTGGTGGCAGGTGAGAGATTTGTTTGAAAACAAGACAAAGTGAGGTGGGAGAAAATCATAATTAGCAAGACAGCATCAACCATAGACGCTATTTTTAAATGAAATAATGTAGTAAAAATTCTTTGAAAAATGAATAAAATGGTAAAGTCCCAAGCAGTATAACTATCTGCATCAGCAGATTAACTAAAATTCATTAAAACCCATTTTATAAAATTTACCACTTATAATAAATGTCCATGTACCCTCAAGGAATTTAATAATTTTTCAACATTTTCTGAATTTTTTTTGCCACTATTCTAAGTATCATGTATTTTACATGACACTATAGGATAAAGCACTACAAATGATAAAATGATGTCTCCCTGAGTATGTTACTTTATGCATGTGGAGTTAATAAGCTATTACACAGCTCTACCCAAAAGTATCTCTAAAACAGGTGATAACTAATATAAACTACCTTTAAGCCATCACACAAACATCTCTGTGATTTCAGTTATTTAAGCAACTACTACAAAGATATCAAACAAGATGCTGTCACCTCGTATTACATTTTAGCTGGCAAAGCTGTAGGCAGACAACTAGTTTTATTTTACCTGAAAAATAGGATTACAATTAATAAATTAAGGTAATGATCTAAACAGAAAGGAAACGGGTTTTTTTTGTTTTGGTTTGCCTCCCTCCATCTTTTCATTTTAAGGGACATTTTTGCTCCTAAAGTGGCAATTCAGAAAAAGACCAACGTTACAATGATAAACTTAATAGAAGTGACCCCAGATATCTTCTAATCCAACCCTCTTGTTTTACAGATGAGGACACTGAGGCTTAGAGTACAGCAAGGGCTAGAATCCAGAACTCCTAACTCAACAGAAGGTATTTAAATTAGGAATTTAGTATTTAAATTAGGAACTTAGGGTAATGAATGTTCTTCTGTAAGTCTAATAGACTTTGAGATCTCTATTATGGTTCAAATATCAGCTTGGATCTTGTTCTTTTGAGCTGATTAATTACAGTGTGCTCATTAATACAGGTGTGACCACACTGAGTATTGAACAACTCATTTCTTCTGGCCAGCATCTATTACTTCAGATTAAAAGAGACCTGTCATATAAAGACTGATCAGAGTAAGAATCTAGGCTAAAGAAAAGTATACTGATTAACTTCACCTTACCATCTAGTTACAAGAGCAGGGAGGCATGCAATAACACGAAATAAATTTCAAATTCTAACTCATCAAAAGAAATAATTCACTAAGCAGCCTGAAAATGAATGGAGGAACTCTCAGGCATGGGAGGGCGGAGGCTAAGAACAAATATTTATGGTTAGACAAAGAAAAGTACAGACCATATAAAGCATACAGCAGCGAAGGCTGAGGTCAACAACCCTCTGAAGCACTCAAAGGGATAGGCTGGTGTGGTTATAGAGAAGTGTTCCAAGGAGGGGAATCAGGCCACCCCCGGAGTGTATCCTAGAAGAAAAGAATAACTGAATCAAGATGCAAAAGGCCGAATTCTGGACTAATTGGAATGCAAATCCTTTTGTAAATCTTAATCACAAAACAAAGACACACAGCAGTGAACAGATCAAATCAAAGGAGTGTGTGTGTAAAATATCTGTAATATGCATTTCACAGACAAATAAGAAAGGCTGTCTATAAAGGGCAAGTCTATCTGGATTGTTTACATCTAAGTTCTTACCAGACCTGAAATATTTCTACTGAGGAAATGAAATATATCATAGATAGTTTACATTTGGGCAAATATTAGCACTTGAATCGTAACACATATATACTGACCAAGATATTGATAATAACCAATAAAGAATACTCAATCAGATAAAGAGCATATATGGACTTACTCAGACTCATTCTTCTCTGAAAGTCACAGAGGAGGCTCACACAGCTACATTAAGCCCTAAAACACCAGGACGTGGAGAATATATATAGTTCACTATAACTCTAGCCTTCCAACCATCAGGTTCTTTTAGACAAGTCTTAAATAACTAAAAACTATTTTAAAACAAACATCCTTTTTTATAAATGTTGAGTATACAAATGAACTCTATAAAGAGATAAGTATTTGGCTTCCCTGGTGGCGCAGTGGTTGAGAGACCGCCTGCCAATACAGGAGACATGGGTTCGTGCCCCGGTCCGGGAGGATCCCACATGCCGCGGAGCGGCTAGGCCCATGAGCCATGGCCGCTAAGCCTGCGTGTCCGGAGCCTGTGCTCCGCAACGGGAGAGGCCACAACAGTGAGAGGTCTGCGTAACGCAAAAAAAAAAAAAAAAAAAAAAAAAAAAAAAAAAAAGAGATAAGTATTCATATGTGAAATCCCAACATATGGAACAATAAGAGAAACTTCACCCAAGACTCCCAAAGTCAAAACAACATAGAAAAGAGATTTACTAATCTTGTAATTATTAAAAAAAAATTTTTTTAAGACACTCAGAGGTGCCTAGCTATCTAGTTACTACTGAAGGTGGGAAATCAAGCTAATTTTTAGAGTAGAGACATTTTATATTTTACTGCTCTCTAGTACTCAAACTATCCTGGGTTGGAGTAGGAGATGTCTCTGAAAAATAGCTCTCCTCAGCAAGAGGCTAAGAGATAAACTGTGCAAATGCTCCATGAAAACATCTTGACTTCTTAAGGGTAAAAATGAGCTGTCTGGAAAGATAAATTGTGATACAAATATATAATGGAATACATATAGCAATGAAAATGAACAAATCACAATCTCAACATGAATGTACTTCACAAACACAATGTTGAGGAAGAAGCGAAGCAAAGCAAAAAATATGGAGACAGACTTTGTTCATATAAAGTTCAAAAACTGTCTTGAGGGATATATACATAGGTAGTAAAACTATATTTTTTACGAAAGGAAATAATTACCCAAAAGTTAGGGTTACCTGAGGGAGGGGGAGAGCAGGCAGGAATGGAAGGGAGAAACAAAGGTAGGGGGCGGTGCTCTGGTGTCCTGCTAATTTTTGATTTCTTGGTTCGGATGATTGTAACAAGTGTTTGCTTTATAATTATTGCTTAAACTACATGTATTTTAACACATATTTTTGTAAATGCTTTATTTCACTACAAAATAAATAAATGACTAATTTTTTTTGATGGATTCTAAACTTTGAGCTATGCAAGCAGATGAACCATTGGGTGTAATTCTTGTTTAATATATAAAAAACATTCTGCCACTGGCTTTGCTCTCACCTGCCCTTCTCTCTTCATTGAAAACACAAGTAAGAATCAGTGCTTATCATATTGTAGTATCCACTTGACATCACGTCCAAAGAGGGTGTCCCATCATACACACAAAGGTGCTTAATAATTTGTGGAGTGAAAGAGAAGTTCATCAGGGGCTTCCCTGGTGGTGCAGTGGTTAAGAATCCGCCTGCCAATGCAGGGGACACGGGTTTGAGCCCTGATCCGGGAAGATCCCACATGCCGTGGAGCAACTAAGCCCATGCGCCACAACTACTGAGCCCTCGTGCCACAACTACTGAAGCCCGCACGCCTAGAGCCCGTGCTCTGCAACAAGAGAAGCCACCACAATGAGAAGCCCGTGTACAGCAACGAAGAGTAGTCCCCACTCGCTGCAGCCAGAGAAAGCCCTAATGCAGCAACGAAGACCCAATGCAGCCAAAATAGATAAATAAATTAAAAAAAAAAAAAAGGTACCAGCCCAAAAGTGAGGTACTTAGGGCAAAAACTGGACATCCATCCAAGTGCCTACCAGTGCCTACCCATGCTATGGAAAAAATGATCCTCATTAGGCAGAGTAAAATCTCCTCAATCATGGAAACTCCAAAACATTTTCTCATCAGAGTCTCAGAACTCAGCCAACTGCAGAGTGTCACAGGCACCTCCTATCCAGTTTTCTTGCCACTAGTCTTCCTACTTGTTTCAGGAACTACCATCTGACCATAATAGCCATTTCTGTGGAAGAGTCAGGACTTTCACAGTTTCTTAGATTTTACTTATAGCATGGGCTGGAGGGCTATTTCACAACCCTGGGATTGTAACATTCTGCGTCAGAAGTGGCATTATGTAGGCCAGAATGTCCTGGTTTCCTTATTCTTATTTTTATTGTGTCATTGCTGAGCTAACCAGGGTGGTGGAAGGGGTGGTAACCACGTCAGAGAAAGAAGGGAAGGAAAGTGGTCAACCAGTATTTGCATGTGCCTAAAATATAATGGGGATTTTAAACGGAAGGCAGATGAGCCTGAAGCAGTAATTCAATGAGAGAGAACATAGGAGAATAGTGGTCAAAATGTGTTCAAATATACCACTGAAAGCTTATCTCAAGGATTCCAAATACTTGAGATTCAAAAGGCAAGACATCAAAAATTCAGCTCTAGCTCATCTGAATGCTGAATCTAAGTTTTTGCAACTGCAAAAAAGTTGCAAAAGTAATTATTTTCTTTTTATCTCTAAAAAAGTGAGCAAAAATACAGGACGTATTTTTCACTCTTTAGAAGATACATATCTCTTCAATCTATCAATAAGGTTTTAACTTTACCTAAAGTTGAATTTTCTTAAAAAAAAAACCCTATACTTTCTTTTTGTAGCAATGCTGTACATTTCAAAAAGAAAATTATTTTTACAAAGACAGATGAGACTCACGAAGTCCTAATTCCAAATCCCAATTATACTCATGTCATTTTTAAAAAGTATGATTCTGCATTTTCTAACAACATATACTGTATTACATATTATATACTCAGCCATCTTCTTTAAAGTTATTCATTATCGGTATTTTTTTTTAATAGAGAATTCCCTCAATGACATAAATAACATGGTTACTCTATCATACTAAAGCCGTCATTTTATTTTTTCTCTTCAGTCAGATTAGCATCATTGGTCTGCTAATCACCATTAGGAGAAATGGTGACATTCCCTCGCAGAACCAGATCAACCATCTTTATAAAGGGAAGATAAAAATCTATATAACACTACCACATTATGAGTCTGTTATGAAAACACTTCCTAATCAAACCCAGGAAAGTGATTACAGCCTGAAGAACCCAACATAGGGGTATTAAAATGTAAAATACGGAATTTTAAGAAGAAGAAGACAGACTATCTTCCCAAGGTTAAGATGGTACTTGTCTTTACCCTTCTAGTATGTAATATAACTCCCTATCAAGAAGACATGAGGGCAGGGACTTGCCTGGCGGTCCAGGGGCTAAGACTCCATGCTTCCACTGCAGGAGGAGCAGGTTCGATCCCTCATCGGGGAACTAAGACCCCGCATGATGCGCCACGTGGCCCAAAAAAAAGAGGACATGACAGCAGCATTACAGTACCCCCACCTCTGCTCCATAAGAAGAAAAGGGCCAGCAAGTGAGACACCAGGCTGGCTGACAATGTAGACACAGCATACTACAGTTACCAAAAGCTAAACAAATTCTAGGTTAAGTAGGACTGGGGAAAAAAATCTGGAGAGAGCAAACATAAACAGTAAGAATGGAGGTGGATAAAAGGGAGTCTAGAAAATACTAATGAAGATGGGCTCTCAGATCAGACTAGCCACCTATGTTATGTCATGGAAAAGACTGATCCATAGTGTCATTTATATAGACTGTTGGTGGGGGTGGGGGGGTAGGCATACACAGTGGGGCCGAGTTAATAGCTCTGGTCAAAAACTAGAACTTTGGACCCAAACCAAAAAGCTTACTTCATCAGAGATGAAAATGTGCTAAATTAAACAGCCTGGCCTTTGTCTGCAGAGTTATGTATAAATTATGCCTCCTCAATTTAATTGTAAGGTATCTGAGGGTAGAAATTAATCATGATAATGATAATTAAATAAGATGAAATAGGCTGGACTGACAAGAAATACCAGGGCCCAGAAGAAGAGACTGTATATTTGAAAGGCAGAGTCATAACTGGGAGGCCTTGGGGAAAACTATTTAGAGCTCTGAATCTGCATCAAGCTTCCCAAGTAATAGGAAACCATATTTGTAATTACTTCAACTGATGATAGTTTATATGCCCAAATCCTCACACTGCTATGAAACTAGTAGAATAATTAGAGAGAACAAGGGAAAAGCACTTAATTTAACACTGAAGAATCAGAAAATGCTTCTCAGAAGTAGGCCTAAACTAAGATCTTAAGGATTAACAGAGCTGATAAGAGCAGAAGGAGGAAGTTCCCAGGCGGAGAATTACTTTTGCAAAGACCTAGTAGAAACAAAGAAAACACAGCAAGTTCTAAAAACAAAATATTTCTGCATGTCTGGAGCATACAGTGTAAGAGAAGGAAGAGGATATGAGGGACATGAGAGAAAGAAACAGGAGTCATTTCATAAACAGCCTTGAAGGTACGTTAAAAAGCTTGAATGTTACCCCAAGAACAATGATGGGGTTTACACAGAGGAACAATAGGACAGATTTAACATTTTAGAATGTCATTCTAGCTTCAATATGTTAAAAGGATTAGAAAAGAGAAAGTTGGAGGTGGAAAAACCAGTTAGAGATGCTACTGCAGATGATGGAAGCAGCTGGTTTAAAGGTGAGAAAAAAATTCCAGAGGGAAATACCATTTAATAGAGAAAACAGTGAAGAAGTAATATTCAGAGATAGTAAGAAGTTTCCAGAATTGATGAGTCACTAATCCTCAAACTCAGAAAACCCAACTTAACCCAGATAGGATTAAGAAAAAAAGCAAAAAGACTAAATCCCCACCTAAACATATACCAGAGAAACTACAAAGCATGAAAGACGATAAAACAATATTAAGGGGCTTCCCTGGTGGCGCAGTGGTTGCGCGTCCGCCTGCCGATGCAGGGGAACCGGGTTTGCGCCCCGGTCTGGGAGGATCCCACATGCCGCGGAGCGGCTGGGCCCGTGAGCCATGGCCGCTGAGCCTGCGCGTCCGGAGCCTGTGCTCCGCAACGGGAGAGGCCACAACAGAGGGAGGCCTGCATACCACCAAAAAAAAAAAAAAAAAAACAATATTAAAAGTAGCCACAGAGAAAAGACAAAGGAACAAAAATTAGACTGATAACTTCTCAACAGCAACAATGGAAGTCAGAAGTCAATGGAATGCAATCTTTAAAAGAGCTGAGAAATTCCTAAACATATAAAGCAAAATGAAACATATCATCTCAACTATGCATACAGTAATAATGAGCATTTACAGCACCCAGATAGTTTCTAAATACCATTGCCCACTAAACTGAAAGACTAAGGAGAAATTAATAAATATCATCACAGAGGGAGATATGACACATCTCTCTCGTAACTAACTGAATAAGGAGGAAAAAAATCAGTAAGAAACAGAAAATCTGAACACTGCAACTAACAATGTATGTGTGCATGCATGCACATGTGGGTCTGTGCATATGTGTATACATTTCAGGCTGAAGTAATAAAATTATAAAGGTATGGCAGTCAAAAAGTATAGGATTGCTTCAGGGAAGAGAAGAGTGTGTGTAGTGGGTGATACCATTACAAATACAGGTTAGGGCAGTATTGGAGAGACACTAAATGCAGAGGCAGGGATCACGCAATAATTGAATGTTGAGGTAATAAGGAAACCACGATGGTAGGATAAATGGAAAACAAGAAACTGAATATAAACTAGATTTACATTACTAAAATGGAAAGATAAATTGTCAAATGATGAAAAACAGTATACACAGTGTAATTCCTCTTTACTTAAAAAAAGTGTGTATATGTGTGTATAAACTTGTTTATAAAATAAAGTTTTATAAATTGTAATGATACATATCAAACTGTAAAAGTGACATTTTGAGGATAGGCAGAAAGAGGGGAAAGTCATTATGTTTGTTTAATCATGTTTTATTTTTTGACTGTTTTTCTTTTTTATAGTATACTTACATCATTTTTATAATATAAATAGTGTATAAGATGAAAGATTAAAAACAAAAAACACAAAATAACTTCCTAGGGTAGAGGCTATAGTTTAACTCTGCTAGTTTTTTTGTAGCTGTTAATTAACATTTCAAATACCAACAAGCGGGCTTCCCTGGTGGCGCAGTGGTTGAGAGTCTGCCTGCCGATGCAGGGGATGTGGGTTCGTGCCCCAGTCCAGGAAGATCCCACATGCCAGGGAGTGGCTGGGCCCGTGAGCCATGGCCGCTGAGCCTGCGCGTCCGGAGCCTGTGCTCCGCAACGGGAGAGGCCACAGCGGTGAGAGGCCCGCGTATTGCAAGGAAAAAAAAAAAAAAAAAAAAACCAACAAGCTAGGTAATCTACTTCTATTACCTGACAGATATCAGGATACTCTTACCAGTATTTGAGAGACTCCATGAAAGGAAACTTTTGGAAAATGAATTTCCTAATATTCATCAGAAATGAATAGTACGCTAAACTCATCATCTGGAAATTTTACCTTGATGATTTTTTTAAATTATAAAAGTTAACACAGGGAGATGCAAGAGGGAGGAGATATGGGGATACATGTATATGTATAGCTGATTCACTTTGTTATACAGCAGAAACACACCATTGTAAAGCAATTACACTCCAATAAAGATGTTTAAAAAAAAAGTTAACACATATTTGTTACAATTTATCCAACACAGAGGTTATAAGAAAAAAACAATTTCATCCCCATGTCCCATCTAATTTCTTTAGGGTAAACAGTGTTAATTTAATATATATACCTACAGGGCTTCCCTGGTGGCGCAGTGGTTGCACATCCGCCTGCCGATGCAGGGGAACCGGGTTCGCGCCCCGGTCTGGGAGGATCCCACATGCCGCGGAGCGGCTGGGCCCGTGAGCCATGGCCGCTGAGCCTGCGCGTCCGGAGCCTGTGCTCCGCAACGGGAGAGGCCACAACAGTGTGAGGCCCGCATACCACAAAAAAAAAAAAAAATATATATATATATATATATATATACCTACAAATCATTTTCAGTGTTCATATACAGATCTTGGTTTTTGTTTGTTTCCATAAAAAGAATTATTTACATGTTCCTTTGCATCTTGCTACGTATTCATCAGGACAATTTTTAGATATATTTACCAACAAGTGCAAAAACACACTTTTTTTGGTAATCTACATGAAATAGTTTCGTTCAGTTTTTCTAAGATACTTTTGTTTGGAAAACTCAATCTAGAAGAGTTGGGCTGACAAAAATGACAAAATAGGATATAATAACAACCTGGTTACTATAGGATAAGTTTTCTTTTTTTTTTTTTTGTTTGCTTATTTGTTTTGTTTTACAATACATTTTCTGAGCTACAAAGCCACTATCAAGTTTGTTTAAATTCTCATTGGTAGTCAAACAAAAATAAGCCTAAGTAACTTAAGATACTACATGCTTGCCCCAGCCATGCCAAGTCAGTGTCCCTGAGAAATCCCCTGAAGGCTACAGGGGGTGTCTCACCAATTCAGCAGAGGGCTGAGTCAGATTCTGAACCACTGCCTCAAATAGTATTCAAAGAAATTAGATAAAGTGACCTATGAAGTCACTGTATCCACCCCCATCTCAGGAAATCTTGGTCCCCAAAAAATAATAACCACTTTTTTGTCCTGTCCAACTTTTACTATATACAGGATAGACCATTCACCAAAGCCCCAGAAGACTATTTCATCTGAGGCTTTAATGTATAAGGAAATGGTAATAATAAACTCCAATTTTCCAAAGATTTACTAAATTATTACTCTTATCTATCATCTTTTTCCCTAGCTTAAAAAAAAAAATTGTTTTCCTCCCTGGAGCACTATCCTTCGGATATTTAATTAGTTATAGCTTACTACGCAGTCCTTGTCTAGAATTACAATGTGTGAAAGAGTCATATAACTAGATCCTTTGACTATTATTATCATTACCTACTCTCATGCCCATCCACCACAACATATGGTGTTTAAATATACACTGTGCTTTTATTTTATTATATTTTTTAAGAATAGACATGTTCACTTAAAGGCAATGGAAGAAATACATTCAGGTTAACAGTATCCTATCTTCTCCAAAATTCCCTAAGGTTTCAAGAGATTCGTCTTTTTTCTGGTCTTATACACTGCCGTAAAAAGGCTGCTTCATAGCTCTAGCACAATTAGAAAAAATGAAAACAATGTGACATGACCTTGGCAGGCATACATTTTCATTTAATATGACACGATAATTACTTTTTTCCTAAAAGTCAACTACGACTATCAGTATTCAGTCAAAACTTACTTACTTCCAATTCTTTAATTTTTTCTTCCGCTATCTTCTGTTTCTCTAACAGCTGATTATGAATTGCCTCCTTGGATTGAAGAATAAACCTACAAAGCACAAAAAAGTTGAAGATAAGTCACTTGACCACTATGTTCATAAAAATCAACAACTATATGCCACAAATATTAAACTAAGAAAACGAGAAGGATGATCTCCAATTGAGAACAAATAAAATGTATTACTATGTTATGACAAACTCAGGAAACCTCCACAGATTTAAGCCTTCTTGGCTGAGAAGGAATAAAAGCTTAAAAGTAAATTGTGCCTTCTGGTCTTAAGAAGGGAATTGGGGGCTTCCCTGGTGGCGCAGTGGTTGCGCGTCCGCCTGCCGATGCAGGGGAACCGGGTTCGCGCCCCGGTCTGGGAGGATCCCACATGCCGCGGAGCGGCTGGGCCCGTGAGCCATGGCCGCTGGGCCTGCGCGTCCGGAGCCTGTGCTCCGCAACGGGAGAGGCC
>NC_041221.1:136188232-136199125 GCF_002837175.3 Physeter macrocephalus
CGCAACGGGAGAGGCCACAACAGTGAGAGGCCCGCGTACCACAAAAACAAACAAACAAACAAAAAAAACACATAAAGGGATAAAAATCTACTGTAGGCTAAAAAAAAAGTTAACAAACAATAAAAATCCCCCATAACTTTAATTTTTCAGTTTCCTGTAACAACTTTTATCTAGATATCTTTCAAACAATATTTGTAAATTACAGCTCCTCCTCCAACCTTTAAAAAAAATTTTTGTAACAGCAGTAACTCATGACCTTTTAAAGTCACAATCAAGTACTGTGTAAGGATCAATGCATTAGTGTTTATATGAGTTCCTCACACAAAAAGCGCTGTATAAGGCCCAGTATCTTTTATTATTATATCCAGAGTGTATAATACCTCTAAAAAGCTCAAAATGCACAAGTGGAAATTTTCAACTTTTTCCATTTTACATTCAGGCACATTATTTACAGTTGATGAGGGTGGAAATATGGGGAAACTTTAAAAGTTAATACTGAATCTGTTTTGTGACTTTAGGTTCAAAATTCTTGCTGTGGGAAAGGAAGAGCAAACTATTTTACAGCCTAAAGCAAGTAAATTGAAATATTTCCCTTCCACTGGAAGCAAGGGAAAATCTCAATTACTCAAATCTCTTTCAGGACTGTCCAACTGGGTTATAACAGATTCCAAAAAAGAACAACAACAAAAAATACAATTAATTAAGCAGACTGTTTCTTCTCTTTGAACATAACTTAAGAGTTTAGCAAAAAACTAAACATCATCTCTTAACTAAAAAGCCAAACAAGAAACATATAAAGTTAGCGATATGTGGTTTTCTCTACCAACTTCACAAAAACAACACTGTGTCTAGGTAGGTTCTTACCGTTAGAGTATGTTATTATAGATAAAAACAACAAAAAGGGCAACTAGCTTTGCCCAGAGACCTGGGAGGAAACTATTTTTCTCTCCTCTTCATGAATACACCTTGGCATACATATAATACAGTCTGGTGAACCTCTCTCTCTCTCTTTTTTTCCCCTTAATTTATTTATTTTATTTATTTATTTTTGGCTGTGTTGAGTCTTCGTTGCTGTGTGCGGGCTTTTCTCTAGTTTCTCAGCAAGCAGGGGCCACTCTTCGTTGCAGTGCATGGGTCTCTCACTGCAGTGGCTTCTCTTGTTGCGGAGCACGGGCTCTAGGCATGCGTGCTTCAGTAGTTGTGGTTCACGGGATCTAGAGCACAGGTTCAGTAGTTGTGGCTTAGCTGCTTTGCAGCATGTGGGATCTTCCCAGACCAGGGCTCAAACCCGTGTCCCCTGCACTGGCAGGTGGATTCTTAACCACTGCACCACCAGGGAAGCCCCTGATGAACTTCTCTTTCACTCCACAAATTATTAAGCATGTGTCCTGACATGGACAGTCCAGATAATTTAATAGATTGGGACCCAGTCTTCAGTACTAACTTGATCCTTTGCAAAAACCTTACTCATACATTTAATGCTAAGATACACCACAGTCATGCAAAGTAAGGATTACTACATAACCTTTTGTGTCCAAAATATTCTTATTATTAGTCCAAGAGATAGGTGTTATTTCTGATAAGACTACGGATTACAGAATATTTTTCTCAGAACTAATTATTTAGTGTAGTATTTAAGGAGAAGAGTTGTTTTGAACTGTAATAAGTCTCAGTGACACCATATAAAAAGTATTATAAATCTAGGCCCACCAAACTATGTCATTACATGCACGATTTTACTAACAAAGTCTTTCGGCCATGGAAATAATTTTCAGAGTAAAATATACATTTTTAAATAGCACTGACTGCTGGCCAGTGAATAGTATTCTCAAATAATAGGTCATCAGACATTATCTTTATTAGTGTCTGGGAAATTTTCAAAGCTAAGATTAGAGGTCAAGTCATTACTTATGTGGTCTTTAAAAATAAAGTATCTGAACAGATACTAAATCCCTTGAGCAGAAAATAAAATTACTAGAAAGCAAGAACACTCAACAACAAAAACATGTTTTTCCATGGCCACACACCCCTGAGGTATCTATATTGAACTGTGCCAACTTCAAAGGCCAGAGAGATGTCATCGAAGCTGGCCAATCTACAAGCCTGAGGACATCTCAGCCATGAGAGTTTTAAACAAGGATGAGTATGGAGTAAATTCAAATGTCTATCTCAAAGAATAATTACATAGACAAAATTCAAACCAAACAAAATTTACAGAAAATTTAGTCCTCAATTTTTAAAATGCCAAAGATACATTGTATGAGGATTGGAAAGAGCCCCCAGAAACATTTGGATTTCTGGAAAAAGTCTTCAGAAAACACCTTTTTCTAGTGTTAAAAGACAATGAATTCTCAGATGTTATTTTGAAGATAAAGGATATATCATGATAATGTAATTATGAGTGGTACATGAAAAATAAGTATTATGTACACTACTTCTCAAAGTAGAGACTCTCACAGACATCTTGCCTGATAGTTTATGGAAAGCCAAATGGTAGACAAAGGATTCCACAGTTCAGAATGTGCCACAAAAGGAAAAATAAAGCATGAAATGTAAAATTATTTTCATATAACAAATGATATGCACAAAACATGCTTATTAATACTCAGCATCATATAATCTACAACAGTCACTGCTTTGTATTGATAAAAGGCCTCTCAATGCCATGTGACTGCACCGTAAACTATCAAGGATATGTAGCCTGCTGTTTCATTTCCTCATTTATTTGTAATTATGCCATCTGAAAAACATAATTTATGATGGCTTTTGGTTTTCTTTATTTGAGAAACATCAGAAGCTGTGTTCTGAACTGTCCTGCAGGTTGATACATAACTTCTATTTTTTCTAATGATTCAGCATATATCAAAAGTGTTGTTCACCTGCAAAAACACAATCTAGGATCAGTGGCAATGCTGTTTTAGGGTACACTTCCAAAGTATGGTAACCTGAACATAGATTATTCAGAAACAACAATGTGCTTATGATAATGAATTTTGTTTGGGTGGGAAATTTTTAGAATATGAAAACATATTCTAGTGGCATGTAAAGACTGCAAATTAAGTAGCACACAAAAGGCTAGATAAAAATGATCATATCTTGCTCCTTTGCCTCATTCCGCTGGTGATGAAAACTACTTGCATATGTGCACAAAGATCCACATGCAAAAAAATGTTTTACCTCATAATTTTTTAGCAAAACAAAAACAAACAAAAACCTAAATCCCTTAGTAAAGAAGCAATTAAAATTTATGCTACATCCATACTGTGAAAGGTTGAGTAAGATTGGCATTATGCAAAGTAGACATCCAGAACAATGCAAAAAAAAATTTTTTTCTTTAACATTTTGCTGAACAACCACAAATTAAAGATTTCACAGTGTGGAGAAAAGGGAACCCTCGTGCACTGTTGGTGGGGATGTAAATTGGTGCAGCCACTATGGAAAACAGTATAGAAATTCCTCAAAAAATTAAAAATAGAACTACCATATGATCCAGCAATTCCACTCCTGTGTATTTATCCGAAGAAAACGAAAACACAAATTAGAAAAGATATATTCACCCATATGTTCATTGCACCATTATTTATAATAGCCAGGATATGGAAGCAACCTAAGTGCCCATCAATAGATGAATGGATAAAGAAGATGTAAGATATTTACACATATATAAATACACACACACATATACATATATAAGATGAAATATTACTCAACTATAACAAGAATGAAATCTTCCCATATGTGACAACATGAATGGAACCAGAGGGTGTTATGCTAAGTGAAATTAGTCAAAGAAAGACAAATACTGTATGATTTCACTTATATGTGGAATCTAAAAAATAAATCAGGGACTTCCCTGGTGGCACAGTGGTTAAGAATCCACTTGCCAATGCAGGGGACACAGGTTTGATCCCTGGTCCAGGAAGATCCCACATGCCGTGGAGCAACTAAGCCCGTGCGCCACAACTACTGAGCCTGTGTTCTAGAGCTCATGCTCCACAACAAGAGAAGCCACCACAAAGAGAAGCCCACGCACTGCAATGAAGAGTAGCCCCCATTCGTCACAACTAGAGAAAGCCCGCCAGCAGCAACAAAGACCCAAGGCAGCCAAAAGTATATTTAAAAATTAAAAAAAACAAATTAACAAACGCAGCAAAAATGAAAATGCTCTCTGTTATAAATACAGAGAGCAAACAGGTGGTTGCCAGAGTGGAGGCAGGTAAGGAGAAGAAAGAAATAGGTGAGGGAGATTAAGAGGTACAAACTTCCAGTTGCAAAATAAATGAGTCAAGGGTATAAAATGTACAGTATGGGGGATATATTCAATAACTATGTAATATCTTTGTATGGTGACAAATCGTAACTAGACTTACATGGTGATAATTTTGAAATACATTTTGAAATACACTTCTATACATTTTGAAATGTACCAAAATACTGAATCACTATGCTATATAACAGGAAGTAACATAGCACTGTAGGTCAACTACACTTCAAACACAAACACACAAACCAACTCACAGAAAAAGAGATCAGATTTGTGGTTACCATAGGCAATGGGTGAGGGAAGGGGAATTGGATAAAGGCAGTCAAAAGGTACAAACTTCCACTAAGACAAATAAGTACTAGGGATGTAATATAAAACATGGTAAATAAAATTGCCATTGCTGTATGTTACATATGAAGTTGTAGAGTAAGTTCTAAGACTTCTCATCACAAGGAAAAATATATTTTTTTCTATTCTCTGTGTATCTATATGAGATGATGAACGTTCACTAAACTTATGTGACAAACATTTCATAATGTATGCAAGTCAAATCATTATGCTGTGCACCTTAAACTTACACAATGCTGTTTGTCAATTACATCTCAATAAAACTGGAAGAAAAAAAAAAGATTCTACAGGGGCCAAAATGAAGTGAAATCAGAAATTGTGGAAGGTATGAAAGCAATAAATTGGTTTTCACCATGAGAGATTCTGCTGAATCCTAGAGACCTTCAGTATCCAAACTGGCACAGACACAGGAGATAAAACCTAGGCACCATCCAAAGTGAGGATGTTATTAAGAGAATCCTCAATTAAAGGGTTCCACCTTCAGTCTAAGAGTGAAAACAACAACAACAACAACAACTTGTCTCTCAGTACGGTAAAATAAACTTGTCTATCTATACCTTGGTAGTAAGTAAAATGAAAAAACAAAAATGTTCCCTAAGAATTTGTAACCATAAGGTGACTTCCTCATGGGTTGTGGTCCAAATTCAACCTATTAGGGAATTTCCCGGGGGGGGGGGGTTGTCACTGGTTAGGACTCCACACTTTGACTTCCAATGGCATGAGTTCAATCCCTGGTTGGGGAACTAAGATGCTGCAAGCCACACAGCACAGCCAAAAAAACATAAAAATAATTTTTAAAATAAAAAAATAAAAATTCAACCTATTTTATGGTCTAGAAAATCTCAAGCACAGAATTTCATTTACAGTGTTCCTAATTACATACATGGCAAAGGTCAAATAAACCTGAAGATGGGTTAATAAAAATTAATCAAACTAAAACACAAAGAGCAAAAAAGGTGTAAAAACCAATAAAACAAACAAAACAAAAACAGGATACAGCAGGCAAGACATAAGAGACAAGATTAAGTTGTCTAACATATGTGTAATTAGAGATCCAGAACAAGAAGAAAGAAATTGGAGAAACATTTGAAGAGACAATAGACAAGAATTTTCTAAAACAAATGAAAAAAAAAAGCCAAATCAGTTCCAAGACACTCAGAGAAACCCAGACAAAAATAAATACAACAGGGCTTCCCTGGTGGCGCGGTGGTTGAGAGTCTCCCTGCCGATGCAGGGGACACGGATTCGTGCCCTGATCTGGGAAGATCCCACATGCCGCGGAGTGGCTAGGCCCATGAGCCATGGCCGCTGAGCCTGTGCTCCGCAACGGGAGAGACCACAACAGTGGAAGGCCCGCGTACCATAAAAAACAAATAAACAAACAAAACAAACAAACAAAAACATACAGAACTGTACAACTAAAATGGGTAAGTTTTACTCTATATAAATTACATATGAAAAACAAACAGGAAATGACATTACTTTCAACAAACTGGAAATAATAGACTAATCCTAAAACACAGAAGAAATCCACCCTCACACAGATCCCAGCTAGCTGCCTGCTTTGGAGAGCATCAGGTGGACCATGTGGACCCCACCTGCCTCCAAAATTTGGGGTGTGGGGGAGCCGAGGCACATGGGGTGTGGCTATGGCTCAGCCAGGGATTCCAGAGCAGCCTTGCTAAGATGCCGCAGGAGCTGAACTGTGCATGAAACAGCACAGAAGCCCCATTCGTTACCATCAGTCTCTCCAAACCCTATGCCAGATATTCTCAGTATTATAGTGATAAATACATTAGAATGTTTTGAGATGCTGAATTAAAATATTAAATAAATTCAAATAATAAACCTAAGATGGCAGACTAGAAGGATGTGAGCTCACCTCTTCTTACAAAAACACCAAAATCACAACTTCTGACCCACTGACAAAAAAAAGTGCTGGAACCTACCAAAAAAGATTTTCTACATCCAAAGATAAAGAAGAAGCCACAACGAGACAGTAGGACGGGCACACTGTGATAAAATCAAACCCCATACCCGCCGGGTGGGCAACCCACAAACTGGAAAATAATTATATCACAGAAGTTCTCCCACAGAGGTGAAACTTCTGAACCACATGTCAGGCTCCCCAGCCTGGGGGTCTGGCAACAAGAGGAGGAGTTCCCAGAGAATCTGGCTTCGAAGGCCAGTGGGGTTTGACCACAGGAATTCCACAGGACTGGGGGAAACAGAAATTCCACTCTTGGAGGGTGCACACAAGGATTCAAGTGTACCAGGACCCAAGGAAAAAAGCAGTGACCTCGTAAGAGCCTGGACCAGACCTACCTGCTGGAACTGGAGGGTCTCCTGTGGAGGCGGGGAGTGGCTGTGGCTCACTGTGGGGAAAAAGACACTGGTGGGACTTCCCTGGTGGTGCGGTGGTTAAGAATCTGCCTGCCAATGCATGGGACACGGGTTCAATCTCCTGTCCAAGAAGATCACACATGCCACAAAGCAACTAAGCCCGTGTGCCACAACTACAGAGCCTGTATCCTGGAGCCCACAAGCCACAACTACTGAGCCTGTGTACCACAACTACTGAAGCCCACACGCCTAGAGCCCGTGCCCCGCAACAAGAGAAGCCATTGCAATGAGAAGCCCGTGCACCGCAACGAAGAGCAGCCCCACTCACTAAAACTAAAGAAAGCCCGTGCATAGCAACAAAGACCCAACACAACCAAAAATTAATTAATTTTTTTAAAAAAGAAAGAAATATGGTCAAGAAGGTTTAAAAAAAAAAAGAGAGACACTGGCGGCAGTAGTTCTGGGGAGTACTCATTGTCGTGAGCCCTCCTGGAGGCTACCGTTCTCTCACCAAGACCTGGCCCCACCCAACAACCTGGAGGCTCCAGTGCTGGGATGCTTCAGGACAAAAAACCAACATGGTGGAAACACAGCCCCACCCATCAGCAGAAAGGGAGCTTAAGGTCTCCCTAAGCATACAGCTGCCCAATAAACACACCCCCTGACACGGCCCTGCCCACCAAAGGGACAAGATCCAGCTCCACCACCCAGTGGGCAGGAACCAGTACCTCTGACCAGGAAGACTGCACAAGCCTCTTAGACAGCCTGATCCACCAGGGAGCAGACAGCAGAAGCAAGAACTACAACCCTGCAGCCTATGAAACAAACCACAATCACAGATAATTAAACAAAATGAGATAGCAGAAGAATAGGTCCCAGATCAAGGAATAAGATAAAACCCCAGAAGAAAAACGAAGAATGGGAGATAGGCAATTTAACCGGAAAAGAATTCAGAGTAATGATAGTAAAGATGATCAAGGATCTCAGAAGAAAAAATGGTGGCACATAGAGAAGACACAAGATTTAACAAAGACCCATAAGAATTAAAAATGAACAAAGAGATGAACAATATAATAACTGAAATGAAAAATACACTAGAAGAAATCAATAGCAAAATAACTGAGGCTGAAGAATGGATAAGTGAGCTGGAAGACAGAATGGTGGAAATCACTGCCACAATACAGAAAAAAGAAAAAAAATGAGGACAGTCTCAGAGACCTCTGGGACAACATTAAATGCACCAACATTTGCATTATAGGGGTCCCGGAAGGAGAAGAGAGCGAGAAAGGACCTGAGAAAATATTTGAAAAGGTAATAGCTGAAAACTTCCCTAACATGGGAAAGGAAACAGTCACCCAAGTCCAGGAAGCACAGAGAGTCCCAGGCAGGATAAACCCAAACAGGAACGTGCCGAGAGACATAGTGATCAAATTGACAAAAATTAAAGACAAAGAAAAAAATATTAAAAGCAAAAAGGGAAAAGTAACAAATAACATACAAGGAAACTCCCATCACATTATCAGCTGATTTCTCAGCAGATACTCTGCAAGCCAGAGAGAGTGGCACAATATATTTAAAGTGATGAAAGGGAAGAACCTACAACCAAGAATATTCTACCCAGCAAGGCTCTCATTCAGATTTGATGGAGAAATCAAGTTTTCCAGACAAGCAAAAGCTAATACAATCAGCACCACCAGACCAGCTTTGCAACAAATGCTAAAGGAACTTCTCTAAGCAGAAAAGGCCACTACTAGACACAAGAAAACTGAGAATAAAAAAGCCACCGGTACAGGCAAACATAAAGCAAAGCCAGGAAATCATCCACACACAAATATGACATCAAAACCAGCAATCATGAGGACAGCACAAATGCAGAATATTGAAAATGCATTTGAAATTAAAAGACCAGTAACTAAAAACAATCTTGTTCATATATAGACTGTTATATCAAAACCTCATGGTAACCACAAACCAAAAACCTATAATAGATATACACATAAAAAAGAAAAAGTAATCCAAACACAACATGAAAGATAGACATCAAACCACAAAAGAACAAAAAAGGAAGGGAAGAAAAAAGACCTACAGGGCTTCCCTGGTGACACAGTGGTTAAGAATCCACCTGCCAATGCAGAGGACACCGGTTCAAGTCCCGGTCCGGGAAGATCCCACATGCCACGGAGCAACTAAGCCTATGCGCCACAACTACTGAGCCTGCGCTCTAGAGCCCGCAAGCCACAACTGCTGAAGCCCAGGTGCCTAGAGCCCATGCTCTGCAACAAGAGAAGCCACCCAACGAGAAGCCTGCGTGCTGCAATGAAGAGTAGCCCCCGCTCGCCACAACTAGAGAAAAGCCCGCACATGGCAACAAAGACCGAACACAGCCAAAAATAAAAATAAATAAATTTTTTTTTAAAAAGACCTACAAAAAAAATCCGAAATAATTAACAAATGGCAATAGAAACATACATATTGATAATTACCTTAAATGTAAATGCATTAAATATTCCAACCAAAAGACACAGACTGGCTGAATGGATACAAAAACAAGACCTGTATATATGCTGTCTACAAGAGACCCGCTTCAGATCTAGGGACACATACAGACTGAAATTGAGGGGATGGAAAAAGGTACTCCATGCAAATGGAAATCAAAAGAAAGCTGGAGCAGCAATACTCATAGCAGACAAATAGACGTTACGATAGACTGTTAAAAGAGACAAAGAAAGACACTACATAATGATCAAGGAATCAATCCAAGACGAAGATATATCAATTATAAAATATATATGCTCCCAACACAGGAGCACCCCAATATATAAGGCAAATGCTAACAGCCATAAAAGGAGAAATCAACAGTAACACAATAATAGTGGGGGATTTTAACACTCCACTCTCATCAATGGACAGATCATCCAGACAGAAAATCAATAAGGAAACACAGGCCTTAAATGACACAACAGACATTCCATCCGAGAGCAGCAGGATTATCCAGGATAGATCACATCTTAGGCCACAAATCAAGCCTCAGTAAATTTACAAAAATTGAAATCATATCAAGCATCTTTTCCAACCACAACACTATAAGATTAGAAATCAATTACAGGAAAAAAAACTGTAAAAAACACAAACACATGGAGGCTAAACAATATGTTACTAAATAATCAATAGATCACTGAAGAAATCAAAGAGGAAATCAAAAAATACCTAGCGATAAATGACAACGAAAACAGGATGATCCAAAACCCATGGGATGCAGCAAAAGCAGGGCTAAGAGGGAAATGTACAGCAATACAATCTTACCTCAGGAAACAAGAAAAATCTCAAACAACCTAACCTTACACCTAAAGCAATCAGAGAAAGAACAACAAACAAAACCCAAAGTTAATAGAAGGTAAGAAATCATAAAGATCAGAGCAGAAATAAATGAAATAGAAATGAAGAAAACAGTAGAAAAGATCAATCAAACTAAAATCTGGTTCTTTGAAAAGGTAAACAAAATTGATAATCCTTTAGCCAGACTCATCAATAAAAAAAAGGGAGAGGGCTCAAATCAATAAAATTAGAAATGGTAAAGGAGAAGTTACAACCACAGGAATACAAAAGATCATAAAAGACTACTACAAACAATTATTGAATATATGCCTAAAAATAGACAACTTGGAAGAAATGGACAAATTTTTAGAAAAGTACAACCTCCCAAGACTGAACCAGGAAGAAATAGAAAATATGAACAGACCAATCACAACCACTGAAATAGAAACTGTGATTTAAAAACTCCCAACAAACAAAAGTCCAGGACCAGATGGCTTCACGGGGGAAATTCTATCAAACATTTAGAGAAGAATTAACACCTATCCTTCTGAAACTATACCAAAAAACTGCAGAGGAAGGAACACTCCTAAGAATCTGAAAAAAAATGAATATATGTATATGTA
>NC_041221.1:136204586-136218264 GCF_002837175.3 Physeter macrocephalus
TTACCTCAGGAAACAAGAAAAATCTCAAACAACCTAACCTTACACCTAAAGCAATCAGAGAAAGAACAACAAACAAAACCCAAAGTTAATAGAAGGTAAGAAATCATAAAGATCAGAGCAGAAATAAATGAAATAGAAATGAAAGAAAAAATAGAAAATATGAACAGACCAATCACAACCACTGAAATAGAAACTGTGATTTAAAAACTCCCAACAAACAAAAGTCCAGGACCAGATGGCTTCACGGGGGAAATTCTATCAAACATTTAGAGAAGAATTAACACCTATCCTTCTGAAACTATACCAAAAAACTGCAGAGGAAGGAACACTCCTAAGAATCTGAAAAAAAATGAATATATGTATATGTATAACTGAATGACTTTGCTGTACACCTGAAACTAACATAATATTGTAAATCAACTATACTCCAATAAAATTTTTAAAATAAATAAATAAGTAAACTCAAAGATACAGCAATAGAACTACCAAGACAAAGCACTGCGAGAAAAAAAAACAGGAAATAAAAAAGAAATGAGGACTTCCCTGGTGGTGCAGTGGTTAAGAATCCGCCTGCCAATGCAGGGGACACGGGTTTGAGCCCTGGTCCAGGAAGATCCCACATGCCACGGAGCAACTAAGCCTGTGTGCCACAACTGCTGAGCTTGCGCTCTAGAGCCCGCAAGACACAGCTACTGAAGCCCACACGCCTAGAGCCTGTGCTCCACAACAAGAGAGGCCACTGCAATGAGAAGCGCGCGCACCGCAACAAAGACCCAATGCAGCCAATAAATAAATTAATTAATTAATTTAAATTTTTTTTTTAAAAAGAAATGAGCTGGGACTTCCCTGGTAGTCCAGTGGTTAAGACTGTGCTTCCAATGCAGGGGATGTGGTTTCGATCTCTGGTTGGGGAACTAAGACCCACAGGATTTGCAGCTTGGCCAAAAAATTAATTAATTAATTAATTTTAAAAGGGACTTGCCTGGTGGCTCAGTGGTTAAGAATCCGCCTGCCAATGCAGGGGACACAGGATCGAACCCATGTCTGGGAAGATCCCACATGCCACAAAGCAACTAAGCCCGCACACGACAACTACTGAAGGCTGCGTGCCCCAGAGCCCACATGCCACAACCACTGAGCCCATGTGCTGCCACTACTGAAGCCCCCACACCTAGAGCTGGTGCTCCACACCAAGAGAAGCCACCACAATGAGAAGCCCATGCACTGCAACGAAGAGGAGCCCCTGCTCGCCGCAACTAGAGAAAGCCCATGCACAGCAACAAAGACCCAACGCAGCCAAAAAAAAAAAAGAAATGAGCTATCAAGCCATGAAAGGACATGAAAAGACATGGAGGAAACTTAAACGCATATTGTTAAGTGAAAGAAGCAAGTAATGAAAAATGCTTTTTTACTCTGTATGACTTCAAACATATGACATTCTAGAAAAGGCTGAACTATAGAGAAATAAAAAGATGAGGGGTTTGGGGAGGGAAGGATGAATATGTGGAGCATAGAGGACTTGGGAGACAGTGAAACTGTTCTGTATGATAAAGTAATGGCAGATACAAAACATTATACATTTGTCAAAACCCACAGAACTGTACAAAAAGTGAATCCTAATATAAACTATGGACCTTAGTTAATCATAATGTATCAATATTCCTTCAATAGTAACAAATATACTACACAAATGCAAGATATAAAAAGAGGAAGAAACTGGGGAGGGGGAATGTGAGAGCTCTGTACTTTCTGCTCAATTTTCCTGTAAACCTAAAACTTATGCTCTAAAAAAGAAAGTCTATTAATTAAAGCAAACAAACAGGTTGGGGACATGTTAAAAGGGTACAGGAGACAACCTGAAACAAATCTATAGAACACAGCATGCTCAAATATAAACTCTGAGTGATGCTGCTGCATCTTAGTATACAGTACTATTCATGTTCCCCTCATCAACTCCTATATTCATAAACCCCTCCTTCCTCTTCTCTTCCAGTACCCACACTACAAGCATTATGAAGGCTCTGGGCTAAGCTATTTGTACCCAAAGTCCCTCTGAGAACTCAATTATTTTCAAGACTTCAACCTGGCTAATGACTCTCAAAATATTATCAACCCCTATCACTTACACTATCATCTAATGGTCATTTCTACTTGTATGTTCCACATCTCCTCAAATTCAACATGTCCCAAATTAAACTCATTTTATCTACCCATACCAACATTCCCTTCAGTTTCCCCATTTCAATTTCAGTCTCTATCAGTGCTATCACCACTTTCCCACTCACCTAAGTCCCAAACCTGCAGCTATTCTCTGCGTCCCCATATTCCCAATTTATCTCTAAGGCTCATTACTTTCTTTCATACTCACCCTCTTTCCTCTCCATCCCACTTCTGCCACCTTACTTTCTGCCCTTATTACTATACTCCAGAATTACTTCAAGAGCTTCCTACCTGTACTCCCTGATTAAACTCTAATTCGTCTTAAATATTTTACCCAGTTTTCATGTAGCTAGCCCTGAACTGTTGGTCACTCCAATGATTGTTTTTGATGATTTTAGCAGACGCTATGGGTTGGCTACCCAGTATCTGTTCCTCTTACTTTGTTGACAGAGCCCCAATTTTGTTTGGGTAGCCTGCACTGTCAAGAGACTCAGGGAGGTGAATCCTGTGGTAAATCCTGATTGGTCTTACCCAATCATGGCAGTTCCATCCTCCAAGATTTAAGCCAAGCATTTAGCTCAGTTCTTGTCATGAAATGTGAGAGGTGGTGCTTTTGAAGACTTCTGGGAAAGATTTCTTTGCTCCCACAAAAGTGACACAAAACAGATGATACTTTCTAACTCTGGATGTTGTCACATCTGAATGAAATCCTTGGAACTCCTGCAACCAATCTGAGGATGAAGCTGGCAAACACAGGGAGGAGGGCAGAGGCAAGAGTACTTAAAGAAGTGGAATTAAAGCCCAATATACAGTCCCGGAGGAGGACTGATATGCACAACATGGATAAATCTTGGAAGTACTATGCTTAATGAAAAAAGCCACAAAAGGAGTACATATGATAATGATTCTATTTATATATTCCATATAAAGTTCTAAAATAGACAAAATTAATCTACAGTGACAGAAATCA
The DNA here is from genome assembly GCF_002837175.3 of Physeter macrocephalus. Classification (NCBI taxonomy): domain Eukaryota; kingdom Metazoa; phylum Chordata; class Mammalia; order Artiodactyla; family Physeteridae; genus Physeter; species Physeter macrocephalus. The sequence goes on from NC_041221.1 coordinate 136,207,717, forward strand.
GATTATCAGATGCCTAGAGCAGGATCTGGGGGAGTGGAGGACTGACTTGGAAAAAGCAATAAGGAACATTTTAGAGTGATGAAAATGTTCTATATCATGATTGGAGAGGTGGCTACATTTGTCAAAACTCATCCAACTCTACTCTTAGAATGAATGCATGTTACTATATATAAGTTATAGCTCAATAAAGCTGACTTAAGAAAGATATATAATTAGTACTATAGTAGGCCAGATGGTTATACGTGCCAGGGGAAAAATAAAGCCAAAAAACAGAGCATACAAGAGGCAAGTAGATGGGAAGTGGAAGTATGTATATACTACTTTTAAATAGGATGGTCATACCCAGCAATCCCATTACTGGGCATATAGCCAGAGAAAACCATAATTCAAAAAGACACATGCACCCCAATGTTAATTGCAGCACTATTTACAATAGCCAGGTCATGGAAGCAACCTAAATGCCCATCAACAGACAAATGGAGAAAGAAGATGTGGTACATATATACAATGGAATATTACTCAGCCATAAAAAGGAACAAAATTGGGTCATTTGTAGAGACGTGGATGGATCTAGAGACTGTCATACAGAATGAAGTTAAGTCAGAAAGAGACAAATATCATATATTACACAGATGTAGAAAACAAACGTATGGACACCAAAGGGGGAAAGTGGCGGGGGGGATGGTGGTAGTGAGATGAATTGGAAGATTGGGATTGACATATATACACTAATATGTATAAAATAGATAACTAATAAGAACCTGCTGTATAAAAAAATAAATAAAATTTAAATGATAAAAAAAATAAACAGGGCTTCCCTGGTGGCACAGTGGTTAAGAATCCACCTGCTAATGCAGGGGACAAAGGTTCGAGCCCTGGTCCGGGAAGATCCCACATGCCGTGGAGCAACTAAGCCCGTGTGCCACAACTACTGAGCCTGCGAGCCACAAATACTGAGCCCGCGCGCCACAACTACTGAGCCTGCGCGCGCCACAACTACTGAGCCCGCGTGCCACAACTACTGAAGCCCGCGCACCTAGAGCCCGTGCTCTGCAACAAGAGAAGCCACTGCAATGAAAAGCCTGCACACTGCAAAGAAGAGTAGCCCCCACTCACCACAACTAGAGAAAAAACCCGCATGCAGCAATGAAGACCCAACACAGCCAAAAATAAATAAATAAATAAATTTAAAATAAATAAAATGAATAAATAAATAAGGTGGTCATAAAAGAGTGGATATATTGTATATGTATAACTGATTCACTTTTCTGTACAGCAGAAAGTAACACAACATTGTAAATCAACTACACTCCAATAAAAAAAGATTTTAATATATTAGTAAATAAATAAATAAATAGGGTGGTCCTGAAAGGCCTCAATGCCTATTTAGTAAAGACCAGAAGGAAGAGAAGGTATAAGCCATACAGACATCTGGAAGAAGGTGGCTTCATTCAGAAAAACCAGAAAATACAAAAGCCCTTGTCTTTTTCACTGATAAAACGTAAAAGTCATCTGAAGATTTTGACTAGAGTGATCTGAATTTTGTTTTAAAGGAGTCACTCTGGCTGCTCAGTTGAGAACAGTTATAAAGGGTAAGGGTAGAAGCAGGGAGCCCAGTTAGGAGGCAAATGCAATCCAATGATAGTTTAGACCACGGTGGTAACAAGTAACGTTCAGATTCTGGGCAAAATTTAAAGACAGAGTCTTTGCTAATGGACTGAACGTAAGACTGAAAGAGAGGAGTCAAGGATGACTCCAAGGGACTTCCCCAGTGGTCCAGTGGTAAAGAATCCGCCTTCCAACGCAGGGGACATGGGTTCGATCCCTGGTCAGGGAACTAAGATCCCACAGGCCATGGGGCAACTAAGTCCACGCACCGCAACTACTGAGCCCTCGCACCTCAACTAGAGAACCAGCATGCTGCAAACTACAGAGCCCATGCACTCTGGAGCCCACGAGCCACAAGTGGAGAGAAGCCCATGTACTGCAATGAAGATCCCTCGTGCCGCAACTAATACCCAAGGCAGCCAAAAAAAAAAGGATGACTCCAAGATTTGAAAGAGCTGGAAGGATAGAAAAGCCATTTGCGGGACTTCCCTAGTGGTCCAGTGGGTAAGACTCCGTGCTCCCAATGCTGGGGGCCCGGGTTCAATCCCTGGTCGGGGAACTGGATCCCATATGAATGCCTCAATTAAGAATTTTGCATGTCACAACTAAAGATCCCTCATGCCACAACTAAAGATCCCACATGCCACAACAAAGATCCCACATGCCACATCGAAGATCCCGCATGCCGCAACTAAGACCCAGCATAGCCAAAATAAATAAATAAATATTAAATACATAAAATATTAAAATCGTTCCCCTCCCTCCAACCATCATTCCAACTGCCTTTAAAAAAAAAAGAGAGAGAAAGAAAAGCTATTTGCTGAAATGAGAAAGACTGAAGGAGGAACTGGTTAATTTGTAACTAATGAGAATTTTATTTTGGTCAAGTCAGTTTTGAGATGCCTATTACACCATCAAATGTAAATGTAAAGGAGGCAGGTGGATATATGCAACTTGGAGTTCAGGAAGGGTTCTAACCTAAGATAAAACTCTGGGAGTTGTCAGTATATAAAAAAGCATTTAAAGAGATAAGCCTGGATGAGATCACTAAGAAACTGAGTATATACAAGAAAAGAGAAAAAAAATCCAAAGGCTGAGCTGAGCCCAAGATCAATCTAATATTTGGAAACGGGAAAGAAAAGGAAACAGTAAAGGAGACTGAGAAGGAATGGCCAGTGAAATAGGAGGAAAACCAAGAGGTGGTATCCTGGAAGCCACAGGAAGAAAGTGCATCAAGGAAAGAAAGATAAACTGGACTAAATGCTATTGATAAGTCAAATAAGATGAGGACTGGGAATTCATTATAATTATTTAAAAAATCATGGTCCCTTCAGGAACCCAATTCCATGTAAACATTCCTTGTTCTAGATGAGTAACTCACATACTGACAGGTTCAATCTGTACTAATTAAAAATCACTGTGTATTTTTAAATCAAACTATTACTCTTGAAATAGAAACAGTAGTATGTTGATCTATTTTAAACATGACATTTATTTTTGGTCACTACTTGGTATTCTAAGCATTCTGGTAAATAATCACCTCTGATGTTTACCACTTTTACTCTGGCCTCATCAAACCCCAAACATTTCCACACATAAGCATCAAGCTATGCTACAACTTTTTCCAAGATGTGATCTTTATTTTCCTAGTAGGTTAAAATATAACACTGGATAAACGAGAACCAATGGATAATAAAAAATTACTATCCAATGAGTACTGAAGGACACAAACAGAATACTCTAGGTACAAAAGCAGAAAGTCACAGAGAAATATAAATATATTTTGGCACAAGTGCAAAAGACTCAGACACACACATACAGGATGCATATTGTGGTCCAAATCTTTTTACCCTGAGCCAAACAATGTAAAAGGCTTGGCTTAGGGCAGTCATGCTCTTATCTATTTAGAGATACATTTTCAATACTGGGCTCCTGCTGCTGTGCAAATTTTGATGTAAGAATATTCTAGTCCTCTTCAAAGCCAAAGGGAGAGTGTCTTCCAAGTAATCTGGTCCATTTCAAGGTAACTGATCTTAGAACAAGAGTTGATAATGAGAGTTTCTGGCCAGAACAATGAGATAACATTCTCCCAGACATGTCCATTCAAACCTGAAGTCTAAAATTAAAGTGGGTATACATTCTTCACAAAACCACAGGCACTAATGGTACATGCAACACACTGCAATCCTAATTATCCATCTGGGCAAAGGATATTTGCAACTCACAGCAATTCCTGATAGAAGTAATAAGAAAGAAAAGAATACCACTAAGTCATTACCAAGTGTGTATTCACGTATATGGACTGACTCTTACCTTTTAAGTCAATATTTTTTCTGAGTTCCTTTTGGGTGTTTCATTAAGCAGACTATGTTCCTTTTTTTTTTTTTTTTTTTAAATTTTTGGCCATGTTGAGTCTTCATTGCTGCTCGCGGGCTTTCTCTAGTTGCGGAGAGCGGGGGCTACCCTTCACTGCAGTGTGCAGGCTTCTCATCGTGGTGGCTTCTCTTGTTGTGGAGCACGGGCTCTAGGCACGCGGGCTCAGTAGTTGAGGCTCACGGACTCTAGAGCGTAGGCTCAGTAGTTGTGGCACACGGGCTCAGCTGCTCCGTGGCATATGGGATCTTCCGGGACCAGGGCTCGAAACCGTGTCCCCTGCATTGGCATGTGGATTCTTAACCACTGCGCCACCATGGAAGTCCCAGACTATGTTCCTTGACATGAACATGTCTGTCCTCTCTCAAACAGATTAGATAGCAAGTTGTTCCTAAATTTGCCACTATAAGATACGTGGCAGCTAAAATCACAAAATTCTTGGTACAGCTTAAAATTGATTGTTTTTCACTTCAGAGAAATTCAGCCAGAGTTAAGTCAGTTATGGCACCCAAATCCCAATGACAAAGTAACAAAGTTCAAGATTACTGCTACCTTTATTTTTATTTACATAGGAACAACTAATTTTTTTCACCCTTCCCTCAGTTAACTACATTAATTCTTGCTTATCACCAAATGGAATACACTGCACTATCCTCTTGTGTTGTTGATTAATTGCTACTTTCATGCAACAAAAGCAGATCAAAAAAAAAAAGGTCAGGCCTTTTGATGTCAGGAAATGAACAAGGAAACTCCTCCAAGTAATGGTAACAAAATGAATCAATTACATTTAAACAAGTTCTAGCCTAAACTAAGCAACCCTACAACAAAGACACATTAAATAAAAATTTTATTTCAGCATGTTTGTACATCCCAAGGTAAGTGTAACAGATTTTTTTCTTTTCTTACAATAAACTCCTAATTGACACATTTTTGAAATTAATTTCCTGTGTTTCAGTGAGATTGTTTGGATTCTGGAGAACATGGGAGGGCAAGAAGGGAAAGAATTATAAAAAGTATTCTTCTGCAGAAGAAAAATAGCTATGTAATTCCTACGCAAATGTTTGTTAACGTCCCCTGCCATAAAACCAGTGATGTCATTCTACACAGCAGTAAGCACAGTTATAACTAACACCGAGTTTTTAAATCACTGACAGCTTACGGAATTAAGAATATTACTCAAAAATCTCCTCTCCCTAGAGTACCACATCTGTGGAAGAGGAGACTATGCCCAGCTGGGGTTATATACATACTCAGCATCAACAAAACTGAAGTCATTTTTCCCTGCACAACAGGAAAAGTTGTTTTTTTTCCCCTTAGGACTCTGAGCAATGAAAGCCATGACTTTATTTATTTATTTTTTTTGCGGTACGCGAGCCTCTCACTGTTGTGGCCTCTCCCGTTGCGGAGCACAGGCTCCGGACGCGCAGGCTCAGCGGCCACGGCTCACGGGCCCAGGAGCTCCGCGGCATGTGGGATCTTCCCGGACCAGGGCACGAACCCGTATCCCCTGCATCGGCAGGCGGACTCTCCAACCACTGTGCCACCAGGGAAGCTCGAAAGCCATGACTTTATATGGCTCTGTATAAAAACTCAAGAAGGCTGGATCACATTCTATTAGGAAAAGCAGCTCAACATCAAAACTCCTCTTCCTTTAAAATAAAATCTAAAAAACATGACTAAAAAAAAGTCTTCCTACCTTTGAAAATTATTTTATCTTTGCTTCATTTTCTCTACTGTAAACTACAGATTAATACTTTCAAAGAGAGTATAAGGAGCGTATAAATTAGAACTTGCTGGGGCTTCCCTGCTGGCGCAGTGGTTGAGAGTCCGCCTGCCGATGCAGGGGACACGGGTTCGTGCCCCGATGCGGGAAGATCCCACATGCCGCGGAGCAGCTAGGCCCGTGAGCCATGGCCGCTGAGCCTGCGCGTCCGAAGTCTGTGCTCCGCAACAGGAGAGGCCACAACAATGAGAGGCCCGCGTACCGCAAAAAAAAAAAAAAAAAAATTAGAATTTGCTGTGTGGCTCTCACACCAAAAGTAGTCTGCATTTTTTTTCTCCTACAGTAAGCATTAAATAAAATATCTAAACTTGGTTCTAGTGAGAACAACAATATAAACCATTATTACTATAATATCAATAATACTTAATATTTACTACACCAAGATTTGTTATTTATTAGGAATGAAATATAGTACAACTATATCTTCAGTTTTAAAATTACCTCGAGGGGCTTCCCTGGTGGCGCAGTGGTTAGGAATCTGCCTGCCAATGCAAGGGACAAGGGTTCAAGCCCTGGTCCGGGAAGATCCCACATGCCGCAGAGCAAATAAGCCCGTGTGCCACAACTACTGAGCCTGCACTCTAGAGCTCGCGAGCCACAACTGAAGCCCGCACGCCTAGAGCCCGTGCTCCGCAACAAGAAGCCACAGCAATGAGAAGCCACCGCAATGAGAAGCCACCGCAATGAGAAGCCCAAGCACCGCAATGAAGAGTAGCCCCCACTCGCCGTATCTAGAGAAAGCCCACGTGCAGCAACGAAGACCCAACACAGCCAAAAATAAATAAAACAAAATTTTTTTTAATGTAAATAAATAAAAATGATCTTGAATTGACTGGAATACCAACTCTACATCAATATGAAATTGTAAAATGGTTGCAAAACTTGAGGTAGCATGATTATACCCCTTTTGATTAATATTTAACATAACTAAACCTAGAGCAACTGCAAATGTTTCACCTTGGCTTTTCTAAATGTCACAACTCAAATTACAAGTCAACATTCAAACTAACAATTAAAATCACAACAAAACCAACATAACATTTTAAACAAAGGGCAGTTCAACCAAACTGTCACAAAGAGTTCAGATTTCTACATCCTAATTAGCTGAAAAGTTGCTCGATTATTTAGATTTTTAAAAATATTTTGTTACCTATCAGAAATATACCTACTGTTTTCATTTTCTACCTGTGCCACATTTATCTTAAGTTTTATACTTCTGGATCTTTCAACCATTAGAGATCAACCATCAAATTACTTCAACAAGTAGAAATAGCAACACCGCTCCCAAACAGCAATTTCTGCATTGCTAGACACTTATCTAGTTGGTAGATTTATACCATTGTTCATTCTTAGTTCCTTAAATGTAAAAAAATATCCACAGAATGGTGGCATACCTCTAAATTAGTTTAAATACGGTACAAAGTTATTTTTAGTTAGGTTCAAGTTTTAAAAAGGCACTAATCATTCTTCTCAAAGGCTAATCTACTCAAGTTCCTCCCATATTAAAAAAATAAAAAGCCTAATTTATCTCTTTGGGAAAGAAGAAATGTTATTTATGTAATGTCCAAGCACAAGGATATTAGAATAATGGACCTAATATCAAATCAGGATCTGGATCATACCTATTGTTAATAAAAATAAATTTGACCTTTATTCTGATGATGGGCCTTTCAAACTCCAGCATGACTAAATGTCATTTATGTGTTCTTTCAAATGCAATTCTAATTTTTAAAAATACTCTTATCTTCTACTATGCAAAGGAAAAAGGAAGAAAACTCCCATAAATGATTACAAGCTGGTTCTTATTCATGAAAAAAAAAATACAAGAAACATTCATGTAATATTTATTTGAGATCTGTTCCCTCCTTGCATGCTAGAAAGATGAAGACAAACACTTCCAACTATTCAGACAGATCATTCCACAGTTGTAACTTTCATCATAGTTCTTAAAGCGGTATGGTGAGGTCAGCTCACAAACAGCTTAAGTAGCAAAACTAGAAATTGGTGGTAGTAGTATCAGGCTACATAACAGCCTCTCCAAAGAATATGAAGTAAGAGAACTAAAATGTGCTGGCAACATGCCAAGAGACTGGATAGAATATAGCTTTGAGCAATGAATATGCAGAGCTTACAGTATATAGCAATTCATCATCTCTTACCCTGTAAACTGATTTTCCTTGTTTTAAACCAAAAACAGCCATATATAAGGGGTATTTAACAGTACCAGTTTTCTCCATGCTTATGACTGGGAAAGGCATCTGGGCTTGAAATGACTTGGTAACCTAAATACACACCCTAAAATGAAAAATCTGACTTCCATCCTATGTGAGGATGAGTAAGGTAAAATATACAATTGTATTGATATTATTCTGCACAGAATAGCTTTTATTCTCCAAAAATTATACTGCCCTCCACATAATACTAAAGGCTTGGGTTTTTCTATATTGTCAGTTCTGACTATCTCTGCAACTGGTTGACATGTAGAATTTGTCAACCTTCTCAATAGATTTAATAAAGAATTAATTCTGTCAGATCAAAGGACATAATTTTGGTCAGAAACAATTCCTTTGACCTTAGTCAAAATATATATTACTCTTTAAATTTCACCTTTATTGAAGCATATATTTTAAAAGCATAATAAACTCCAATTCTTAAGTCTCTGACACTTCCTAAACATTTTCTTTCTAAAGAACCAAAAGAAAATGCGGTTATTCTAGGCGAGAGAATCATATTCAAATCCACACGCATTTAACACCTATTTTGTGCCAGCCATTATACTGAGAACTGAGGAAACAAAGATAAATATGTATATGGTCTCACAGAGCTGACAATCTAGTTGGGAAAACCAGACCATTTCAAACTCAATCAAGTTCTGCCCCCTACCCTCATACTGCCACCCACATGCTCAACTAGCTAGAGGAACAAAAGCTCTGGTATCCTCCAGGAAAGTGTAAGTAAATCTTCCAGGCAAGATGGAAAAATCTTCAGAGAAGATAAGCTACGTCTTGAAAGATGAGAATTTCACAAGGGAAAGTGTGATACTGCAGGCCAAGAAGGACAGAAGGAGCAAAATCAAGAAAGCACAAAAACATGGCATGCGTGAGGAAACCCATGTGGCAAGGGTAGGGATAACAATTTTGGGTACATGTGCTACTACTCTTCTACCCTCAGCCCATGACAGACCTCACTGATCAATTAAAGCATGTTTAAGTCCACATGAAACTCAAACTCCTTCTCAACAGATAACTCAAAACCAATGGAAGGAGGCAAGTCCATGAGATGAAATTTATGTGCTATCCTCAGCCTGGGAAGAGAAAGTGGTGGGATTTGAGGCTAGAAGGGTAAATTAAGAACAGATTATGAATGACCGTGAATGCTAGGCTAACAAGTTTAGATTTTATTCCATGGGCAACCAAGGGTGAACAGAGGATTTTATGAGAAATAATGACATGATCAACTCTGGCAGATGTCTGGCAGATGTGTGAAGAAAGCTTTTGGACCAAAAGAATAAAGGCAGAAAGAACAGTTTAAGAAGCTATACCTTCGGGACTTCCGTGGTGGCACAGTGGTTAAGACTCCATACTCCCAATGCAGTGGGCCCAGGTTCAATCCCTGGTCAGGGGACTAGATCCCACATGCAAGCTGCAACTGAGAGTTCGCATACCATAACTAAGGAGCCCACTGGCTGCAACTAAGGAGCACACTTGCCACAACTAAAGGAGCCCTTGAGCCGCAACTAAGGAGCCTGCCTGCCGCAACTAAGACCTGGCACAACCAAATAAATAAATTAAATAAATATTTTTTTTAAAAAAAAGAAGCTATAGTTTCTCAGTCCAGGCAAGACACAATGAAGCTTGCCTTCTTAGTCCAGGCAAGATGCAATGAGGCCTGAATTTTGGCAATGGCAAAAATCTATTGCAGGTTCTAAAACAAAAATGTAATGTTTTAGATTTCATAATTCTTGGTGCCTTTTTTTTTTTAATAACTTTATTTATTTATTTTTGGCTGCACTGCGTCTTCGTTGCTGCGCGCCGGTTTTTCTCTAGTTGCGGTGAGCAGGGGCTACTCTTCATTGCAGTGCGCGGGCTTCTCACTGCGGTGGCTTCTCTTGTTGCAGAGTATAGGCTCTAGGTGCACGGGCTTCAGTAGTTGTGGCTCACGGGCTCTAGAGCACAGGCTCAGTAGTTGTGGCACACGGGCTTAGTTGCTCCACGGCATATGGGATCTTCCCAGACCGGGCTCAAACCTGTAACCCGTGCATTGGCAGGAGGATTCTTAACCACTGAGCCACCGGTGAAGCCCCTAATTCTTGGTTTTAAAACAAGTTTGAGAAGAATTAGTATTCTAATTAGAATTCCCTAATACTACTCAAAAAGGAAAAGAAAAGACAAATTAAGGTAAACACTAGAATTAAAGAAGTGAATCACAATTCAAAATTACTCAAGACTATAAATTCAGAAATAGATATTTCAGGTTTAGCATCAAGAAAGAGAACATCCTCATAACCAGACTAATACTCAGCAAGTCTTTTCTTCCTGAGGGCACTAAAACTCTAGCAAACAACAAACACTACTTACCTTACATGCCCCTACAAATCCCAGTGAGATGCAGAAAGCACAAAAGTCAAATTTAAAACCATATCTCAGGGCTTCCCTGGTGGCGCAGTGGTTGAGAGTCCGCCTGCCGATGCAGGGGACATGGTTTTGTGCCCCGGTCCAGGAGGATCCCACATGCCGCAGAGCGGCTGGGCCCGTGAGCCATGGCCGCTGGGCCTGCACGTCCGA
>NC_041221.1:136218392-136229944 GCF_002837175.3 Physeter macrocephalus
TTTTGTGCCCCGGTCCAGGAGGATCCCACATGCCGCAGAGCGGCTGGGCCCGTGAGCCATGGCCGCTGAGCCTGCACGTCCGGAGCCTGTGCTCCGCAGCGGGAGAGGCTGCAACAGTGAGAGGCCCGTGTACCACAAAAAAAAAAAAAAAAAACCATATCTCAGCCTTTAAACTCTAAAATTCTTTGTGAATACAACCCATATGTAGCACTTTGGGCAGTATGCAAAAAAAGCAACTTCCTATCATTTCTGCAGAATGTTTAATAAATGAAAGTATTCTAATTAAAAATTAAAACTTCACTGTAGATCAAAAGGCCAAAGAGAAAGTTTTTTTGTTCTGGAAAAAGAAATTCTTTAGCTGTTGCAAACAAAGGCTAATGTAATGATGTGAAATCCAGGTGCAACATATCAACAAGCATGCTAGAAAAGCTAGCATTACTGTTTTAAGACCTAACGATATTCAAACTAAAGATAAAATTATCCTGTAGTGAATGCCAACAATGCACTTCATACTACATAGACACATACTCAAGGGTTCTACTTTGTTCTCATCCCAATTCTTTTGTGTCCCAGTAACAAACTCTCAAATTGGGATTATCTTCCTTTTAAAACAAGCTAAAATGAAAAACATGAACTCCAGCAATAAAATTTACTTGTGGTATATTGTTTATTCTGAGAAAGCAAATCAGAAGAACAGTTTATCATAATCAATCTCTTTTCCAGAAAGATATGGATTAGCTAGTCATGAGCAGGGTCTATTTCTCATGATGTCATTCTAAAGTCATCACTAAATGTTACACATGCCATGCTTCCTTCAAATCAATCACAAAACAAGTCATCCTAGACTGAGGTCAAATTCCTTTCCAACTAAAAGAGCTCCAAACTTAAGTAATGGTCCACTTACTAAGTAATACTCAAAGACCAAATTCCAGAAAAACCCTCCTCCTGTACCTCCCCCACCTAAAAAAAAAATAAATAAATTAGTCTCCTTTTAGCTCAGTGTAATGGAATGTGACCTGTAGTTAAGGGGTTTTCCATTCCTATTTACTGCTTAGAGAACATGAAGCAGATCTATTCTCGCTCAGAAGGGTAATGTATTTTTTTAAAAGAAAAAAAGTGAAGTGTAGGAGATTAATCATATATAATATTCAGAACAAACAAAAGGTAGTTGATTTACTAGATTTCTCATGTTCAACAGAATGAGTATATTTAAATCACAACTGAATGTTTATTTTTATTTTACAACCTGATCAGACATCTAAAAGATTTATGATTTGTGTGACTACTAATAACTAGGTACGAAAGGGGAAGTTAAAACTACAACTACTGGGCTTCCCTGGTGGCGCAGTGGTTGAGAGTCCGCCTGCCGATGCGGGGGACATGGGTTCGTGCCCCGGTCCGGGAGGATCCCACGTGCCGCGGAGCGGCTGGGCCCGTGGGCCATGGCCGCTGGGCCCGTGCATCCAGAGCCTGTGCTCCGCGCCCGGGCAGCCAGAGCCTGTGCTCCGCAACGGGAGAGGCCACAGCAGTGAGAGGCCTGCGTACCGTAAAAAACAAAAAACAAAAAAACTACAACTAATTAAATAAATCTTCACACATGAAACTACTATAAACATCTTCCCACAAAAAACCATATCTTTATCATTGAAGTTACACACTTAAGTACCTAAGCATGGAGAAAAGAACAGGGAATAAATATTTTTTAAATGTACTTCACAGTTTAAAATTAAACACATATATCTGGAGTTCAGTTTCTCATTTTTTAAAAAAAGAAGATATTTGACTAGATGATCTTTAAAGCTACTATGATACTTTAACACAAGTTGTAAAGTGAACAAATTCTATGATTTAATTCAGACAAACCTCTTTCAAGATAATCCCCTTAAAAAAAAAAAAGAAAAAAGATAACCCCCTTAAGGATATACTTTACTTACATTCTTCCTACACCTTCATACATGTTAGTCTCATCTACCAAAGTCATAATCTCTGTATCTGTAAGATGTGCATGCTTTTTCGTTCTGTTTAGCTGTTCAATCTGTATGTCTGCAAGCTTCACCTTCTGTTGAGTGTCAATAACTTTGGCTTGAAGCTCTGTGAAGGCCTAAAAAATAAGTCCGTGATTTAGTAGGTGCAACATTTTACAGAAAATATTTAAGTCAAATCTAAATATATTAAAATAAAGCCTGCTAACCAGAGACAAAGCTGTGAAATTTACCACAGCAAGCATCAATAAAAATCAATATAATTGTAAACAATCAAGCCACTATGCTAAATACATTTGACTCTTGAACAATTTGGTGATTAGGGGCACTGACCCTCCGTGCAGTTGAAAATCCAAGTATAATTTATAGGTGGCAGTTCCTATACAGCAGTTCCTCTGTATCCTTGGTTCTACACCTGTGGATTCAACCAACTACACATCGTGTAGTACTCTAGTATTTTCTATTTTTTAAAATCTGCATACAACTGGATCCCCGCAGTTCAAACCAGTGTTGTTCAAGGGTCAATTGTACTGAATTTACTCAGTCCTCAGAAGATGCAACCTATTTGAAGCAGAACAAAGGTAAATAATAACTATATCAAGTAGCAGGTATCCGAGGAGTAATAAAAGCACTAAATGCAACAGTCAGAGGATGAAACCCAGAGATCCAAAACAAGAAACATAAATGTTACAACTCACTACATCTGTATTACACAACTAGGTGTAAAGTACTTTCCCACATTTGTTTGAAATATTAACATGTGAATATTGAGAATACTGACAGATATAATAAATGTCTCATTTACTCTTTTCAATAATCCTGAGTTAGGGATGGCAGTTTCACCACCACAGTTTACAAATTAACTAAATGTTTTAAAGAGATATAAATGACTTGCACAGGGCTGAACAACTACTAGGTGGAAAAGCAAGTACTTAAATCCATTTCTTCTGACCTCTAGTTCAGGAATCTTTCTATTCTACTATCTACAGTAATATTCAGAAAATGAATATTTTAAGAGAAAGACAAGAATTTCAAAGCATTGGTAGAAGAATTGCATCATGATCTTCATACGCACATACCAAGCCAAATTTGACACTTGAGTACCCTTACTCAAAGATAAAAGGTTCTTGGATACTCATGAAGTGCCTAGAATGACTTTCACATGCTCTCAAATTCATGCCTTAATAATAACATTTGCGGCTGCAATACACAGCAAAAGCTAGTACTTAATTTTTATTCTCACTTTGTTCTCACCGACTGGTAAGGTTTCAAAAGATTCATTTTGGGGGAGAGGAAGTGCCTAAAGTTTCCTACTAGTCTCCACGTGCCGCCCCTCCCCCCCCGGCCCCCGCCAAAAAAAAACCTTATAAAGATATCAGAAGACCTTTAAACAAGATTTTTTTTTTCAGTTAATTTCATTGGTTGTCAAAACTACCCAATTTAAGTCTGTAATCATTTTCTTAGTTTGCATTCACTCTCCACAGGTTTCCTAGCAACAAATTCAAATAATACTGAGCGGTAAGTCCATTCACAGCTGTACTCTATTGTTAGCTCTTTCACTAAACCCTAACTTAAATTTGAACTTTTAACAGAAAAAAAAGGTAAACTTTTATAACACTTTAAGACACAGTTTGCTAAGGAAGCTAGTATATTGTTAATGCTAAGATATTACAGCACTAGAGACCACATAAGGACTAAACGTACAAGTTTCAAACAAGAAGCAAGACACACAAATAAATCCTCAGAGCAATAATAAACAGCTTCATTTATTAGGTGGAAAAGCTATTTCAGCTGTCCTATTTCTTATGCAGAGGTTGACCAGAAGACAGCCTTCGGTAAAATTTGCTTTTCTAACGAACCTAAACTAATGGTCAAAAGGTGGGAAGTAACGCAGAGAATACTGGATTCTAGTACCAACCTTGGTCTGAGTCTTTTCTGAAACTGTTTCCTTTTCTAGAAAAGTATAGGTTTAAAGTAGGTGAAGTCTAGGAATCCCGACAACTCTTAAGCTGCGAAAACGTTCCTGAGTAACAACACATTTATAGGCAATTGTTTGAAAAGAGAAACCCAATTCCTTCTGATACCGATTTTACCTGGAAAACGTGTTTCTTTTTTGACAAGTCTTTAAAAACGGGGGCGGGGGGGAGCTGAGACCAAAGCCCTAAGATGAACACTGCTATGACAATACCTAACTGAACTGTAGGTAGCGACCTTACAAGATATGGGATTGAAGAAGTGGCCTAAAAACACAGGTTGGACTTGGATTTTTTCAAAGCAAATTAGAATGCAGAATTAGATGCCTCAGCTCGGGCAGCCGTCTCAAAGGGCTCCAGCTGGAAACGCTCACTTCAGGCCTCACTATGGAATTGAAAACTCCAAGCTCACCGAAAGGTCTCTGGAACTCGGAACAAGGGAACAGAACAGCTATCGGCCCGTCAGACTTGACCAGGCCCAGTGCAACCGGCTCTTACCCAGCAAAGAGCAGCTCGCCCCCGACTCCAGCCTAAAGAGACCCTGTCCCGCCTTAGGACTCTGGGAAACCATTCCCCATTTCCCTGGAGCCTTCCGCAGGACTCGAGTCTCACTCGATATTCTTGTCAACAGTCCCCTTAGCTTCCAAAGAAAACGTCTCTGCCTGCTCAAGACCCTCTTTTACCTTCTTCAACTCCAAATCCACGGGGGCCGCCATCTTGCTTCACTCCTGCGCCTGCGCAGTGGGAGAAGGCCGGAAAGAGCATGGGGGAAGGGCTCTCCTTGACGGCTTGATTGTCCCTCTTCCTTCTGCGCCTGCGCATGAGTCTGGCTGATCGGTTTTCCAACCTTCTCCAGCGCTGGCAACCCCTGAAACATCCAGGTTTCCAATTCAGAGTACATCTTCCCCAAGTGACCTATAGGCCTGCCCTGTTTCTCCACATCCTTCCAAACACATCACAACGCGCAGATTTCGCGTATGGTTTTAAGCATTTTGACAAATAGCTTAATTTGTGCTGCTAAATTGAGATGTATGTAGATCAGGCCAAAACCTCTTAAGTCATTCATGCCTTCGGCGAGTCCTTGTGCTGTCAGGCATGAGACAACCGGCTTGAGAGAGTCAGCCTGAGAGAATCAGCCTGAGCTTCAGGCATGGCAGTGTGGAGAAGACCAGAAGGTTTAGTTGTTCTCCCAAAGAACTTATTTCTACTGAACGCTCCTGGAAGACCTTCTAGGCATAGTGGTTCTCATGAGAGGCCACATTAGTTTGTTTAAAAAACAAAACAAGGGCTTCCCTGGTGGCGCAGTGGCTGAGAGTCCGCCTGCCGATGCAGGGGACACGGGTTCGTGCCGCGGAGCGGCTGGGCCCGTGAGCCATGGCGGCTGAGCCTGCGCGTCCGCAGCCTGTGCTCCGCAACAGGAGAGGCCGCAGCGGTGAGAGGCCCGCGTACCGCAAAAAAAACAAAACAAAACAGATTCTCTGATCCTCATCCCAAACTTAATTACTTAGAATCTTTGCTATGGGGCCCAGAAATTTGCACTTTTGCAAACTCCCCTTATGACCTGGTGCAAGTGGTCTGCAAACCACATTTTGAGAATCTGCTATAAAGTACCTGGTGTTTGAACCAGAAGAGTGACTAGTAATTGGACTTCTGGACATGAAAGAAATATATGTCTTACCTACTCTAAAAATCTGTGGGGGAGAAGAAAGGGCAGGGAATTTGGAACTAGACCGATCTGTATTCAAGGGTTGGTCTACCTTGAGCCTAGGTATGTCTGGTTCCATATACTAGTTGTATAGCAATAGAGTTTGTCTCCTCATTTAATATGAGAATAACCCTAACAGGGTTATTCTAAGGAATAAATAAGATCAGGATGAAAAGCTCCGAGCATAACACAATGCACACAGTAGGTACACGATAAATAGTTGTAGTAAAGTTCATGTAGTTAGCATTGTTGTGTTTGTCTTTCAAGTTCCAGCAAACTGGCCACATCCTCCTTTATGTATTTTTTTATTTTTTACATCACTCATCACACAGACCATAAATAATCTCTCCTCAGACTCTCAAGACTACATCTATTCCTTTTTCAAGGCGCTTTCTATCTTAAACAAATTTTTTTTCGTATTAGACTTACTAGCAATCCAAGTGTCCATCAGTGAATGAATATACAAACAAAATATGGTATATACCAGGGATCCCGAGCCCCCAGGCCGAGGACCAAGCGAAGCTTCATCTGCCTCTCCCCATCGCTCACATGACTGCCTGAACCATTCCCCCCACCCCACCCCACCCAGTCCGTGGAAAAATTTTCATCCATGAAACCAGTCCCTGGTGCCAAAAATGTTGGGGACCGCCGGTATATACGTAAAATGGAATAGCATTCAGCCTTTAAAAGGAATGAAATTCTAATTCTACTTAGAATTCTAATGCTACAACACGGATGAACCTAGAGGACATTATGTTAAGTGAAATAAACCAGTCACAGAAAGACAAATACCATATGATACCATTTATATGAGGGACTTAGAGTAGTCAAAATCATAAAGACAGAAAGTAGAATGGTGTTGTCAGGGCCAGGGGGAAGGGACAGAAAGGGGAATTCTTGTTTAATAGGTATAGAGTTTCAGTTTTACAAGACGAAAAGCGTTCTGGAGATGGAAAGTGGTGATGGTAACACAACATTATGAATGTTTTTAATACCACTGAACTATACACTTAAAAATGATGACAATAGTAAATGTTATGTATATTTTACCACATTAAAAAAATGAAAAAATGTATTTGTTCTTCTTTCAAATCTACATGTTCTTTTCTTTTTCATAATGATATGCAGTGATATGTTCTTGCCTAATAGTGAAAATAATTAGAACATAATGAACATAATTATTTTAAAATTTCTTTACAATGTTTTATCACCTGAAGTTTTTTGGGTGTGAATTCTTCCACTGGGGGCGTCTGCTGGTCTTTCTTATGAGACTTGATTTTCTCATTTGACTCATAAGTTTTTGATTAAGTTCCTATCTTCAGTGTCTAGCATGTCCTGGACGATGGAAATATCTCACATTCACTTCCTTTTTTTTTTCTGGCTGCGCCGCACGCCTTGTGGGATTTTAGTTCCCTGACCAGGGATTGAACCCGGGCCCTCAGCAGTGAAAGCACCAAGTTCTAACCACTGGACCACCAGGGAATTCTTCCACATTCACTTCTACCAGAGCCCTGTGAGAGACATGAGTCCAGACCAATTTTTAGGGTGATTCTTGACGCCACATGAGTGAAGCAAATTTAGGGAAAAATAAACTTTGCCCTGAGCATAAAGTTGGCAGAATGTGTTATACATTTATGGACTGGCAGCCACTGTAATATGTTTCCTTTTTTTAAAAAATATTTATTTATTTATTTATTTGGTTGTGCCAGGTCCTAGTCGTGGCAGGCAGTCTCCTTAGTTGCGGCACATGGGCTCCTTAGTTGCAGCATGCATGTGGAATCTAGTTCCCTGGCCAGGGATCAAACCTGGGCCCCCTGCATTGGGAGCATGGAATCTTAACCACTGTGCCACCAGGGCAGTCCCTGTAATATGTTTCTATATCTCCTTTTTATTTGGGCCTTCAAAATAAATATTTCCTTTCTCTCTCCAGAGCTTCTAAAATGGCAGGAAAAGACTGTCTATGAAAGCCCTAAAGAGTCTGCAGTCCTTGGACACTTGCCTGGAGAATAACCATGCTGTGCTTGCTTCTATTATTTTTATTTAAAAAGAAAAAAAGCAAAAACAGACTTCACACTGAAAGCTTCACTACTACAGGGATATACTCCTTCTGAGGTTCAAACAGTCCACAGTGGTGGAATTTAAAAGGTAATCCTCTATTACCCTTTGGCTCTGCTAATCCATGCACAATACACTTACTTATTCATTCAACACATATTTATTGAACATTTGTTAGGCACTAATCTAGGGCCTTGGGATATAACAATTAACAAGAGACAAATTCCCTGACCTCATGGAGCACACATTCCAGTGGGGAAAGACAAACAATAAACATGCAGGGACTTCCCTGGTGGTCCAGTGGCTAAGACTCTGCTTTCCCAATACAGGGGACCCAGGTTCGATCCCTGCTCAGGGAACTAGATCCCACATGCCACAACTAAAGACAAAGATCTCGCACGTGGCAACAAAGATCCCGCGTGCTACAACTAAGACCCGGCACAGCCAAATAAGTAAATAAATATTTTTTTAAAAAAAAGATTGTATGTTCCAATAGCTAGAATAAACAAATTTATTTTTTTAAAACATGCAAACAAATAACTTCATATATTAAAATAAGTATTATTAAGAAGTAAATAGCAATGTGGTTAGAGACTGACTGGGTGGAGGCCACTTAGGTGTGGGAAGCTCTCTGGAAGGCCATAACATTTGAGATGAGACCTGAAAAATGAGAATTAGACAGCTATACAAAGAGCTGGGGAAAGAGCATTCCAGACAGAAGGAACAGCAAGAGCAAAGGGTTTAGGATGGGAGCAGGCTTGGCATATTAGAAGAACGGAAGTAAGACATCAGTGTGGCTGGATGGGGAGAATGGTAGAAGGAGGTGACATCAGAGAGTTGGACGGGGGCAAGACCATGAAAGACCTTGGAAGGTACAGTCAGGGATCAGAATGTTACTCTTTTTTTTTTTTTTTGGCTGCGTTGGGTCTTCGGTGCTGCACTCAGGCTTTCTCTAGTTGTGTCGAGTGGGGCCTACTCTTCATTGCAGTGCGTGGGCTTCTCATTACACTGGCTTCTCTCGTTGCGGAGCACAGGCTCTAGGAACACGGGCTTCAGTAGTTGTGGCTCATGGGCTCAGTAGTTGTGGCTCACAGGCTCTAGAGCGCAGGCTCAGTAGTCATGGCGCATGGGCTTAGTTGCTCTGCGGCATGTGGGATCTTCCCGGATCAGGGCTTGAACCCGTGTCCCCTGCATTGGCAGGCAGATTCTTAGCCACTGTGCCATCAGGGAAGTCCCAGAATGTTATTCTGAGTGTTATTGGAAGCCACTGAATAATTTCAAGCAGGGGATTGATATGATCTGAAGAGATTGATATGATTCTATTTTAAGGAGACCATTGTGGGTTCTAGGTGGAGAATAGATTGGAAGGAGCAAGTGTTGAAGCAAAGAGACTAGTTAGGAGACTACTCCAGTAGTACATGAGACAGATGCTGATGGTCTGGGCGAGGATGATGACGATGGAGGTAAACAGAAGTAGATGGATTCAGGTAGAGGTTACTGAACTCAATGAAGGAATGGATTGGGGGTAGGGGGTTGGCCATGAAATAAAGAGAGGAATCAAAGATGATTTGTAGGGACTTCCCTGGTTGTCCAGTGGGTAAGGCTCTGTGCCCCCAATGCAGGGAGCCTGGGTTCAATCCCTGGTCTGGGAACTAGATCCCACATGCATGCCACAACTAAAGATCCTGTGTGGGCCCCCCTGGTGGCACAGTGGTTGCGCGTCCGCCTGCCGATGCAGGGGAACCGGGTTCGCGCCCCAGTATGCATGTGGAATCTAGTTCCCTGGCCAGGGATCAAACCTGGGCCCCCTGCATTGGGAGCATGGAATCTTAACCACTGTGCCACCAGGGCAGTCCCTGTAATATGTTTCTATATCTCCTTTTTATTTGGGCCTTCAAAATAAATATTTCCTTTCTCTCTCCAGAGCTTCTAAAATGGCAGGAAAAGACTGTCTATGAAAGCCCTAAAGAGTCTGCAGTCCTTGGACACTTGCCTGGAGAATAACCATGCTGTGCTTGCTTCTATTATTTTTATTTAAAAAGAAAAAAAGCAAAAACAGACTTCACACTGAAAGCTTCACTACTACAGGGATATACTCCTTCTGAGGTTCAAACAGTCCACAGTGGTGGAATTTAAAAGGTAATCCTCTATTACCCTTTGGCTCTGCTAATCCATGCACAATACACTTACTTATTCATTCAACACATATTTATTGAACATTTGTTAGGCACTAATCTAGGGCCTTGGGATATAACAATTAACAAGAGACAAATTCCCTGACCTCATGGAGCACACATTCCAGTGGGGAAAGACAAACAATAAACATGCAGGGACTTCCCTGGTGGTCCAGTGGCTAAGACTCTGCTTTCCCAATACAGGGGACCCAGGTTCGATCCCTGCTCAGGGAACTAGATCCCACATGCCACAACTAAAGACAAAGATCTCGCACGTGGCAACAAAGATCCCGCGTGCTACAACTAAGACCCGGCACAGCCAAATAAGTAAATAAATATTTTTTTAAAAAAAAGATTGTATGTTCCAATAGCTAGAATAAACAAATTTATTTTTTTAAAACATGCAAACAAATAACTTCATATATTAAAATAAGTATTATTAAGAAGTAAATAGCAATGTGGTTAGAGACTGACTGGGTGGAGGCCACTTAGGTGTGGGAAGCTCTCTGGAAGGCCATAACATTTGAGATGAGACCTGAAAAATGAGAATTAGACAGCTATACAAAGAGCTGGGGAAAGAGCATTCCAGACAGAAGGAACAGCAAGAGCAAAGGGTTTAGGATGGGAGCAGGCTTGGCATATTAGAAGAACGGAAGTAAGACATCAGTGTGGCTGGATGGGGAGAATGGTAGAAGGAGGTGACATCAGAGAGTTGGACGGGGGCAAGACCATGAAAGACCTTGGAAGGTACAGTCAGGGATCAGAATGTTACTCTTTTTTTTTTTTTTTGGCTGCGTTGGGTCTTCGGTGCTGCACTCAGGCTTTCTCTAGTTGTGTCGAGTGGGGCCTACTCTTCATTGCAGTGCGTGGGCTTCTCATTACACTGGCTTCTCTCGTTGCGGAGCACAGGCTCTAGGAACACGGGCTTCAGTAGTTGTGGCTCATGGGCTCAGTAGTTGTGGCTCACAGGCTCTAGAGCGCAGGCTCAGTAGTCATGGCGCATGGGCTTAGTTGCTCTGCGGCATGTGGGATCTTCCCGGATCAGGGCTTGAACCCGTGTCCCCTGCATTGGCAGGCAGATTCTTAGCCACTGTGCCATCAGGGAAGTCCCAGAATGTTATTCTGAGTGTTATTGGAAGCCACTGAATAATTTCAAGCAGGGGATTGATATGATCTGAAGAGATTGATATGATTCTATTTTAAGGAGACCATTGTGGGTTCTAGGTGGAGAATAGATTGGAAGGAGCAAGTGTTGAAGCAAAGAGACTAGTTAGGAGACTACTCCAGTAGTACATGAGACAGATGCTGATGGTCTGGGCGAGGATGATGACGATGGAGGTAAACAGAAGTAGATGGATTCAGGTAGAGGTTACTGAACTCAATGAAGGAATGGATTGGGGGTAGGGGGTTGGCCATGAAATAAAGAGAGGAATCAAAGATGATTTGTAGGGACTTCCCTGGTTGTCCAGTGGGTAAGGCTCTGTGCCCCCAATGCAGGGAGCCTGGGTTCAATCCCTGGTCTGGGAACTAGATCCCACATGCATGCCACAACTAAAGATCCTGTGTGGGCCTCCCTGGTGGCACAGTGGTTGCGCGTCCGCCTGCCGATGCAGGGGAACCGGGTTCGCGCCCCAGTCTGGGAGGATCCCACATGCCGCGGAGC
>NC_041221.1:136230087-136239594 GCF_002837175.3 Physeter macrocephalus
AAAAAAAAAAAAAAAAAAAAAAAAAGATCCTGTGTGCCGCAACTAAATAAGATCCTGTGTGCACAGCTTAAATAAATAAATATTTTTTTTTGAAGATGATTTGTAATCTCCAAATAAGTATGCTGAGTGAAAGAAACCAGACGAGAAAGAGTAACATGCTGTATGATTCCATGTCTAAAGTTCTAGAATATGCAAATAAATCTAAAGTGACAGAAAGAAGATCAGTGGTTGCCAGGTAGATTGGAGGTGGTGGAAACTAAGGAGGAGGCAGAAAGAAGGGGTTACAGAGGAGCATTAGATAACTTTTGTGGTGATGAATATATTTATTATCTTAATTATTAAGATGCTTTCCTAGGTGGGAACTTATCAACGTGTACACTTAAATATTCAGTTTATCATATGCAATTATACCTCAATAAAGTTGTTTTAGAAGAAAAATAAAGACTCCTAGGTTTTTGACCTGAGCAAACTTGTTAAGTGATATGTCTTTTACTGAGAAGAGAAAGTTAGTTCTTATGATATAGCCTACATGCAGTCTCAAAGCCACTCTCCAGGAATAATAAAAATAATCTTTCCTCCTGTGACTAGACTATATTAGTTAGAGTATAGGTTCAGCTGCTGTAACAGAGTTCCAAAATAGCAGTGGCTGAAACAAGATAGAAGCTCATTTCTCTCCGTCACAATCATACAGACATAAGCAACACAGGGTAAGTATGTGAGTTCTACAATGCCAGAGTTCCCAGGCTCCATCTATCTTATCCATGTGATCCAAGATGACTCATCACCACCATGTCCATAGCTTAGCTAGAAGGAGGGGGGAAAGGACAGGAGAGGCTCACTCTGTCCCTTTAAAGGCATATCCCATAAGTTGTAAATGTGGCTCTGTCTGCATCATACTGGCCCACAGAGAATCACGTGGCCATTCCTGGTGACAAGAAAAACTGAGAAATGTAGTTATTATTGTGGGCAACTATGTGACTAGCTAAACAACAGGAATTATATTATTAGGAAAGGGAAATAAAAGAGAGATACTGGGGAAAAATTAGCTGTTTCTGACACGGGAGCTTTTCAGCTTACAAAGCCATTTCTCATTCATCAAGTTATTTGATCTTAACAACTTTCTACCTACGATGGATACTCTGAAGGGTTCGTTCCATTTGAGAGAAAGTTTAGCGGAGTGGTTAAGAGTACAGACTTTGGAATCTGACCACCTAGTTTCAAATCCTGTTTCTACTGTTTACTTGCTGTGAGATCCAAGGAAAATTATTTAACCTCTCAGGGCTTCTGTCTCTTCAACTGTAAAATAGAGATAATAACAGTACCCATCTCATAGGTTGTTATCAGGGTTAAATGAGATAATGCATGCAAAGTTCCTGATATACAGTTATACCTAATCTACATTAACTATTATTATGTGTCAATTATTGTAAACCTACAGATAAATAAAAGAGCATTTCACAGTACAGTGGGGGTCACAGATAAACAGAGAGTTATAAAAGAATATGAAAATTCTACTGTAGAGGAAGTAACCCCAGGAGTTGGAAGAACACAGAGGAGGGGCTCCTAACCCAGGAGTCTTGTAGGAAAAATAAGAGTTTGTGGCAAAGAAAAGAGAAACAATATTCCTAGAAGAGACTAAGACACCAAGGCAAGAGCCTAGTGTCTTTGGAGAAATACAAATTGTTTGGTATGCCTGAAGCACAGAAGCATGTCAACCACTGAGAGAAAGGGACAGAGAGATGAGGGCCAACAGTGGGGGGCCTCCCAAGTCAAGCTCATTGAATGCAATGCAATGGTCATTGAATACAATGCAATGGAGTGCTGTAAGCAAGGGAGTGACTGGTCACATTTACACTCCAGAAAATTGTGGTGGCTGCTTTAGGTGGAGTCAGAAGAAGATGAGAAACCAGATCAGAAATAGAGCAGCCATTCAGACAGCAAGGGGCCAAAACTAAGGCAGTGGAAGAGAGGAGAGCCCCAGCGTTCATCTGCTTTCCAAAATTCCTTTCCCGTCTTTAGCAAGTTCTCTCTTAACCTTGCCTTATCTCAGCTGCTTTTGAATCACTTAATTTACTACAGAAATATCCTCTTTGATAACATTTCTATATACAGGTGATCAACCATCATGGTTTGTCCAAGACTATACCAGTTTTTGCACTGAAAGCCCTGTGATCTGGGAAACTCCTCAGTCCTGGGCAGGGCAGGACAGCTGGTCAGCCAACCTATAGAGCTTTATGGAGAGGCTGTAATAGTTAAAAGAAAAATTCTGGACCCACATTGCCTGGATTCACATCCCAGCCCGATCATGTATCAGGTACAGGACCTTGAGCAAGTTACTTTACCTCTCTGTAGTTCAATTTCCCCATATGAAAAATGGGGATGCTGCAATGTAGTAAACACCTCACAGGGTCATTGTGAGGATTAAATGGGTGAATATATAGAGGTGGCCCTCTGTATCCATGGATGTAAAATTCAAGGTAAGGGCTGACTGTAAGTGACTTGAAAATCCCGAGATTTTGATATCTGTAGGAGCGGAGGAACCAATCCCTGGTGGATACTAAGGAACAACTCTACTGAGTATGTACAGTTTAGATTGGTACCTGGAACATTGTATTTTTCATGACTATTTTGAAATTGTAGCTGTAATAAACCTACTACCTTCTGGTTTGTTTCACTTCTGTCCCACACATCCCCTTGCTCTGTCATCCTTTCTTGGATATCTCCAGATCCTTCACTTGAAGCTCTCAGTCACCTTCACCCAAAGATGGTGAGAAAAAGTAGTTCTGAGACTCGGATCTGTGGGCAGCCTCTGAGAGCATTAAATTGAATTAAAGAGAATTTAAGGTTTTTAAGACTCTCTCCCAAGTGGGCTACTTCCTGATATCCTCAGGAAGGGGGAATTTGCAACTGTTTCCTTTGACAATGAATTATGCACAATGGTCTGCCTAGTAGTAGGGTGGGATGGGGTGGGGCATTTGTACGGCTTATATGGTTCTGTGAGGGCTTTAGGGACAGGGATAGGGAGTGATCCTTCCCAGCGACACATTTGCCAAGAAACTGAAGTAGCTCTTCTAGCTGGCTAACTTAGGTTTGGGGCTGGGACATTCCTAGGAGGGAAAGGGGAGCCTTAGCTGTGCCTACCAAACAAAATAGTCACTGTAAACTACAAGGAGAGGAAGTGAGTTGTCCTAAGGGGGAACTGTCAGTGGCTTTTCCCAGGCACCTTGCCACATTTGATTCAATCTGTTTATGAAAAGTCCAAAGAAAATGGGTATTTTCAATCAGTCTGATGATTTAACCTTGCCTAAGAGATGAAGCTGGGTAACAGAGCATAACAAAGACTGGGATATTTATCCCATTGGTCACCAGAGAAAGTGAGGGGGTGGGGCCTGCCAGAGGTAAGAGTCAAGGATAGGAGACTCAAGAACCGGGAAGCAATAAAGTCAGGGAAATCAAAAGCCTAGTGGGGAATCCATGTCTCTATCGCCCCAGCTCACCCCAAATGGAAAAATTTCATTGTCCTTTAAAACAGGAAGAAGAATACAATGGGGTTGGGTTGAGATCTGGACAAAACTCCACATGCAGTTTTAAAATAGGCACCAAAAAGCATCAACACAGAAGAATGTTTTTCTACCCTCAGAGCTGTACCTAGGATGTGGTGACTAAAGCTTTTCCCCAGAGCACCCACATTTAGCAGCTCCAAATTTTAAAAATATTTTTAAATTGTAAGAAGCTTAAATTTTTAATATTTTTCCTTTTATAAATTAGAAGAACATGAGTGAGTGTAGCACCTAGTAAGCAGGAAACTTAGTTGAAACAGGAAACCACACATCATTCACCTGTTACTAACTCGCATACGTAGCCACAAGAAATTCCAGACTTACATTTGACCAGTTTAGTCTCCAAGTGGAAAGAGACAAGGCTTCTTTCCTTTACGGTTCCAGAAAGAGTCCCAGAATTGGATTTTCCAGGCCTAAGTTGATCATATGCCCATCTTTTTTTTTTTTTTTTTTTTTTTTTTTTTTTTTTGCGTTACGAGGGCCTCTCACTGTTGTGGCCTCTCCCGTTGCAGAGCACAGGCTCCGGACGCGCAGGCCCAGCGGCCATGGCTCACGGGCCCAGCCGCTCCGTGGCATGTGGAATCTTCCCGGACCCGGGCACGAACCCGTATCCCCTGCATCGGCAGGCACGCTCTCAACCACTGTGCCACCAGGGAAGCCCCCATATGCCCATCTTTGAAATAATCACAATAGCCAGAGGCATGGAATGCTCTGATTGTCCAGGTGCAGGTCATACAGCCATTCCTGGAAGGTTAGGGGTATCAGCCCCACCCAAAAAGCACATGGACTGAGGGAAAAGTGTCTTCTTTACCAAAGAATAAAGTCTAAGTATCAAAGGAAGAGGTGATGGATATCACAAATAGGAAAAAAAAAAAAATAGGTGTACACTACACCTTAGTTGCCAAAATTTCAACTTTTTCAATCCTCTCTCCTAATGAATAGGCCAATTCCATTTCAATAGGTACATGAACTTCATGATAGTGAATCTCTATTCTTCCTGAGATAGTGGAGGTCAGGGACTTCAAGGAAACAGTCTTGTTTTGCAATGGAGTCCTTGGATCATTGGATGTGGAGGGTTGCATCCAAGGGGACTGAATCTAAGACTTAGCGTTGTTTGGCTTTTCTAGCTCATGACACTAAGTACTATCTCTTTGTTTTATTAAAGACAAATTGTGGCAGCCACTGTTGATAGGGATGTGGAAGTTACCACTTCCTTTTGTCCCCTCAGCTAAAGTCAATATGCTAAGGTCAGCTTGGGCTTGGGAAGATGGCAAAGGGTAGCTGGCTGTGGGTGAGTAGCCTCCGTGACCTCATAGGTCTTTGTCTTTCTAACCACAGGGATTAGTAGAATACATAAGAAATCACAGCGGGAATACTTATCCTGAAACATCAGCATCTGAGGACAGAAAGCCATGTAGAAATAGGCGGTAAACTTTGCAACGGATCCTAATTAGTCCATCCATTTTGTCACATACTTATTTCCATTGTGTTCTGCCATCTGAAGTTTAGTATAAAATTTCCAGGGAAAAATCCTAGACTCAGAGAGCTGGAAGGGATCTTTGAGTTCTTCTAGCCTACCCCCTTACTTTATAGTTGAAAATATCGAAAATATACAGAAATATGTAGAAAAATATAATATAGAAATACAGAAAATCGGCTCACAAAGGAGAAGTGGCTTGCCAAGAACATAGCAAATTGGTATTCAAGCTAAGAATAGAGCCCAGGAGTCTTGGATTCCCTTCCAGAGCTCCTTCCATTCCACCCTGTGGCCTTTCTTGGGTGGATCCTGGCAAGACTCTACTGAGTCTCAAAAAGAAGAATTTAGAATCAAAAGGCTCCATTTGTCTGGGGAATATGGGACTCCTTTTTGTACCCAGTTACCCTCGACTGCACTTAAACATACAGATCTTGGAAAAGGGCTTCAATCCCAGAGCACAAAGAGAAGTTGAGATAGAAAAAGCTCTAGGCCTCTGCTCCCTAGAAGCAAGATTAACCTGGTGTTCTTTTAGATTTGGACTATGCATTGGGAATTCTGGGTACTCCAAAAACACAGCCGTGCTGTGTGGCTTACGGGATCTTAGTTCTCCCACTAGGGATCAAACCCACACCCTCACAGTGAAAGTATGGAGTCCTAACCACTGGACCACCAGGGAATACCCCAGCAATCTTTGAAAGCACTGATACCTGGGCCCCTCCTCCTGGAGAGGTGGATTCAGTAGATCTGTGCTGGAGCCCAGAGAATCTGCATCTTTTAGAAGCTCACCAGGCTTAGAAGCTGCAGCTCTAGAAGAAAATGTTAATGGAAATGCTTTTCTGGAAGGGAGAAAAAATATTATGTCAACACTTGGCACTTTAAAGCCATTCTGATGTAAATGCTTCAGGTGTTTATGACAAAGAGAAAACGAGAATTCCTGGAAAGGGGAGGAAGTTGAAACCCAAGAAGCCATAGAGGGAACAATGGAAATAAGAAGGTTGCTGAGTTTCTGTTTTACTACATTGTGACCACAGCTTACACTCAGACAAATGAGCTCTTAGCCCAGACTTTGTTTCCCTGACTCTACCCTCCAGTGACAGATTCTGTGAATCCCCAATCCTCAGGGCAGAAGAGCATTAGTGCAAATCAACCACTTCTTGGCATTTTTATAGTTTCTGAACAAAAAACGAATCATACATTGGCTTTGTCCATGTATAAATGAAACAAATATTTAAGTACCTACAGGATGTTAAGTGCTGCTCTAGCAGTGAACAAAATAAACACCTTCCCAGTCTTCATGATCCTTAGAGTCTGGCATAGGCGCTGGATGCATTTCATAGAACTTACTGAGAATTGGGGTTGTAAAGAGATCTTTCCCTTTATTTTAGTGGCTTCATCACACTAGTTTCTCTTCTATTCCTAGACTACATCAAGCGTTTTCTTTCCTCCAGGCTTTATATGTGCTGGTTCTTCTCTATAACACTCTTACCTGCACTCTGCCCATCACCTACAACTAAACTTACGGGTGTCAGCTTCAAAGCCCTTTCCATAAAGAGTCATTTAACTGACTCCACAATTTATGTATACGTTCTTTTTTATATTCTTTTCCATTATGGTTTATCACAGGATGTTGAATATAGCTCCCTGTGCTATACAGTAGGACCTTGTTGTTTATCCATTCTATATATAATAGTTTGCATCTGCTAACCCCAAACTCCCAATCCATCCCTCTCCCATTCTCCTCCCCCTTGGCAACCATAAGTCTGTTCTCTCTGTCTGTGCTGACTCCACAATTTAAAGTAGCTGCCCCGGGGCTTCCCTGGTGGCACAGTGGTTAAGAATCCGCCTGCCAATGCAGAGGACATGGGTTCGAGCCCTGGTCCGGGAAGATCCTACATGCTGTGGAGCAACTAAGCCCGTGTGCCACAACTCCTGAGCCCGTGCTCCACAACGAGAAGCCACTGCAATGAGAAGCCCGTGCACCGCAACAAAAAGTAGCCCCCTGATCTCCACAACTAGAGTAAGCCCACGCGCAGCAATGACGACCCAATGCAGGCAAAAATAAAATAAATAAATTTTTAAAAATAAATAAATAAAGTAGCTGCCCCTGTTATTCTCTCTCAGAGCACCTTATACTTTTTCTTCATGGCATTTATCACAGTTTTTTTTTAAATTTATTTATTTTATTTATTTATTTTTGGCTGCATTGGGTCTTTGTTGCTGTGTGCAGGCTGTCTCTAGTTGCTGCGAGCGGGGGCTACTCTTCATTGTGGTGCTCTGTCTTCTCATTGCGATGGCTTCTCTTGTTGCGGAGCTCAGGCTCTAGGCACGCGGGCTTCAGCAGTTGTG
Source organism: Physeter macrocephalus (assembly GCF_002837175.3). Classification (NCBI taxonomy): domain Eukaryota; kingdom Metazoa; phylum Chordata; class Mammalia; order Artiodactyla; family Physeteridae; genus Physeter; species Physeter macrocephalus. The sequence goes on from NC_041221.1 coordinate 136,237,471, forward strand.
GCACATGGGCTCAGTAGTTGTGGCTCGCGGGCTCTAGAGCACAGGCTCAGTAGCTGTGGTGCACGGGCTTAGTTGCTCCACAGCATGTGGGATCTTCCCGGACCAGGGCTTGAACCCGTGACCCCTGCATTGGCAGGCGGATTCTTAATCACTGCGCCACCAGGGAAACCCTATCACAGTTTTTAACAGTATATTTATTTGCATGATTATTTTTAAACTCCACCTTAAAAATAATTAATTCACAAAATAACGACATATTAAATGAAAACTGTAAAAGGAAAAGAAAATTAGCTTCCTGCTCCTGACACCCTGGTTCTCAGCTCTTCTTCCCACAGGCAGATGCTATTATATTCTATAAATATTCTATATAGTTCTGTGGGTCCATGTAATTATTTGTTAAGTGGCTATCTACTAGTTTGAGAGTAGGTACTGTGTCTATTTGTTCATTGCCTTAGCCTTAGTATTTGGCACATAATTAGCAGTTCATCAGTATTTGTGGGGTAAATGAAAGGATGTTAAAAGAACAGAGAAATTGGGTCAATATCTGAACTGCCAGCTTTTATGCATCTTCCCTGCCCCACTCAACTCTGAGCACACAGTAAACTTTATCGATGCTCCTGCGCTCTCCCAACTCTCCGTTTACACATCCTTGAGAGCAACTTCTCACACGGTGCTGAAACTATAGTTCCCTTGCCTGTCTGTCTCTCCCAGTAGTCGGTGAGCTCCTTGAGGGCTGGGACCACGTTTAATTCTTCTGGAACACCATTCCCAGACGTTAATGAACACTTTCTGACTGGCTGCTTGTCTAACCTGACGCATCAGACTGTTGGCTCCTTTGCAATTCTGTTCTCAGCCTGTCAGAGCAGTTCAGAGTTGTTATTTTTCTGATAAAGACTAGTGTTTACCCGAAACAATTCAGTAAATGGTAATAGGACCATACATATCGATAATTACCTTAAATGTAAATGGATTAAATGCTCCCACCAAAAGACACAGACTGGCTGAATGGATACAAAAACAAGACCCATATATATGCTGTCTACAAGAGACCCACTTCAGACCTAGGGACACATACAGACTGAAAGTGAGGGGATGGAAAAAGATATTCCATGCAAATGGAAATCAAAAGAAAGCTGGAGTAGCAATAATCATATTAGATAAAATAGACTTTAAAATAAAGAACATTACAAGAGACAAGGAAGGACACTACATAAAGATCAAGGGATCGATCCATGAAGAAGATATAACAATTGTAAATATTTATGCACCCAACATAGGAGCACCTCAATACATAAGGCAAATACTAACAGCCATAAAAGAAGAAATCAACAGCAACACAATCATAGTAGGGGACTTCAACACCCCACTTTCACCAATGGACAGATCATCCAAAATGAAAATAAATAAGGAAACACAAGCTTTAAATGATACATTACACAAGATGGACTTAATTGATATTTATAGGACATTCCATCCAAAAACAACAGAATACACATTTTTCTCAAGTGCTCATGGAACATTCTCCAGGATAGATCATATATTGGGTCACAAATCTAGCCTTGGCAAATTTAAGAAAATTGAAATCATATCAAGTATCTTTTCTGACCACAACGCTATGAGACTAGATATCAATTACAGGAAAAGATCTATAAAAAATACAAACACATGGAGGCTAAACAATACACTACTTAATAACGAAGTGATCACTGAAGAAATCAAAGAGGAAATCAAAAAATACTTAGAAACAAATGACAATGGAGACACGACGACCCAAAACCTATGGGATGCAGCAAAAGCAGTTCTAAGAGGGAAGTTTATAGCAATACAATCCTACCTTAAGAAACAGGAAACATCTCGTATAAACAACCTAACTTTGCACCTAAAGCAACTAGAGAAAGAAGAACAAAAAAACCCCAAATTTAGCAGAAGGAAAGAAATCATAAAGATCAGATCAGAAATAAATGAAAAAGAAATGAAGGAAACAATAGCAAAGATCAATAAAACTAAAAGCTGGTTCTTTGAGAAGATAAATAAAATTGATAAACCATTAGCCAGACTCATCAAGAATAAAAGGGAGAAGACTCAAATCAATAGAATTAGAAATGAAAAAGGAGACGTAACAAC
>NC_041221.1:136243285-136245056 GCF_002837175.3 Physeter macrocephalus
ACGAACCCATGTCCCCTGCATCGGCAGGCGGACTCTCAACCACTGCGCCACCAGGGAAGCCCCATGCATCCTTTTGAGGCCAGGCCTTTGCATATACTCTTCCATCTGCCTGTCACTCGCTTATCCTAAGCTTAAAAATTTCTTCCCCAGGAAGACCTCTCTTGACATCCTGAACCAGAATAGGCCACTGTGTTGTCGGCCAACCTATAAAACCCTGTTCTTCCCCTTTCCCAGCACTCATTACAGATGTAAATTCCCAAAGGGCCTTATTCAACCATCTATGTATTCAACAATCATTTCTAGAATTCCTACTATGTGCTAAGTGTTGTTCTGGAGGCTGAGGATACAGTAGGAGGCAAGATAAGCCACAGACCCTACTAATGGACACTTACATTCTAGTGAGAGAGGCAGACAATAATCAAATTAATATAGGGACCTCTGCCCTGTTCATTTCCGCATTTCTAGAACTGGACATTGTATACCCAACGCATAGCAGATACTCAAAAAATGCTTGTTGAGGTGAAGGAACATGAAGTGAGTGTGAGTGGCAGCCAGCCTCAGGAAAGAGGCAAGGGTGGCCAGTGTCAGAGCCAACATGACTAACTACTGCAGGGATCATTTCACCCTGAAGATCTGTCCAGCTTTCAGGAGGGACCAAAATGGGTTGGAGCCTACCCTCTCCTGTTGGTCTCCTAGAACATGAGACTGGGGTGGGGAGAAGTGGCTTAGCTTCACTTCTGTCTGCCCTGTGCCTATGTAGGCATGTAAAAATGGGGATAAGTGAGTGGGTGCAAGCCCCAGACTTGCCAAATGATCTTATCCACTCCTGTGCCTTCCTGTGCCAGACACTGGCTAGCTGGTGGCCAAACCCATTTCCTCTTTCTCACGGACACCCACCTATACTACATTTTCCCACTTCTCTTATAGTTAGATGTGACCACATGATGAGCTTTTGTCAGTGGAATATGGACAGAAGTGATAGAAATTCCCATGTACAGTCCTTCATGCTCTTTCCACATCAAAGTGACCTCAGAAACCATGTATTAAAGGTGGCAGAGACCCAAGATGGAAGGACTTAGGTCCCTGAACTACTATTTGGAGAAGAGCCTCCCGTTTATTAGGACAGCCATTATTTTATTTATTTTTTAAAATATTTATTTATTTATTTATTTTGGCTGTGCCGGGTCTTAGTTGTGGCATATGGGATCTTCGTTGCAGCATGCGGACTTCTTAGTTGCGGCATGTGAACTCTTAGTTGTGGCATGCATGTGGGATCTAGTTCCCTGACCAGGGATTGAACCCAGGCCCCCTGCATTGGGAGCACGGAGACTTGCCTGCTGGACGACCAGAGAAGTCCCAGGAACACCCATTTTAGACTTGATCTGAGTGAGAAAAAAACTACTGTGATGGGCCACTGAGGCTGGGCAAATGTTAGAACTGCTAGCATTATCTTAACTATATACTTCCTTACTCTCTCAGGGACAATGATACTTCTCCAGCCCAGAGCCTCCCCTGGGCTCCAAACTCAGCTCTACAGCTATGCACCAGACATTCCTATTGACATGGTCAGATATATATATATAAAACCTTTTATATATATATATATATATATATATATATATATAAAACCTATTTCACATTATTTTCCATTATAGGTAGTTACAAGATATTGACTATAGTTCCCTGTGCTATACAATAGGTCCTTGTTGTTCATCTATTTTATGTATAGTAGTGTGTATCTGTTCATCCCAAACTTCTAATTTATTCCTCC
>NC_041221.1:136245556-136283127 GCF_002837175.3 Physeter macrocephalus
TCATCTTTGAGCTTCGCAACAGCTGGATAGCTGAACTCTGGAGATTTTTAGGCTTGGAGAAGATGAGGCCCTGTATGGATACCTTTTGCAGTGAGGGAAATTTGTTATCAGGTCCTTAGTTTCTTTTAGCTCTTATACTGGGCCTTTTTAGGTCTAGGCAACGTAGAATGGTAAGCATCAACTTTTGGGCTCTAGGGCAAAAGGAGATATTTTATATCTGCACTTTTTTCCCTTGACTTTGGCTTGGTTATAGTACTGTCTTGTGATGACTATTGTTCTAAGTGCTCAGAGTATTCTATTTTGGTTCTAAGGTGCCTGGTTCATCCCCTATGACATTTTAACCCCCAGTGTTGGTCTTAAAGTACAGGGATTTCTATATATGTACAACTATCCTGGCTTTTGTATTTGACAGGAATAAGGGGACACTGCATTTGTGGGTTGTAGAATACATTTAGTGCACAGTCTTACCATTCTTGGTCTGAACAGGAATTCCTTTGGATTTAAAACCTTAGTATATTCTAACCCCAATATTTTGCTTTGGAAAAAACTGTGTGGATTGTAAAGGAGATAGTTCCTTGAATATCTGTATCTTTGAATTTCACTATAAGAGAAATAACTTCTAAGCCAAGGTGGGACAGGATTTTATTTGAGTAGGCAGTTACGGAGAGACTCTGGAGCACTTCCACTCCTGGGCTTGTGGAAGGCTTTCATTTAGACTTTGAATGAAAATTGATGAGAAGTGAACCTAGAACACATTTACCTTTTACCTAGGAAATAAAGTGGGAATATCTTTAGGCTCTAAAGATTAGAGTCTATTTTTCTTTGAAACTTCTAAGAGAGACTGAAAAGGTTTGCTTTGGTCTGAATGTGATAGAAGGATGATGTCCTTGATTTTCTGGACCATTTTTGCATAATTGTCATTGATGAGATGAAACATCACACATTTGTTTTTACTTCAGTAGTATTCGTAAATTTCTTCAGCGGTAGAGTGCTAGTGAGCTTCCGAATTTATGAATCTCTAACTCTATGGGCTCATGTGTTATATCTGGGTAAATGAGCTTTTGAAATAACCATTTATGTGAGGCTTGTTCGCGCATCCATATGACATGGAGAAGAAACTCCTGGAATATCTAGTGTCTGTTGTAGAGTATGTGTGGTAGGATATAGTCTATACCTTTGTGAGTGAAATGTCCTTTTTTTCCCAAGCAAATTTCTTGGATTTTCTTTTCTCTCTGACAACATGAGTGTCTTCTCCCATATTATTAACTTTGAATTTCCAATGTGAAAAGACCATAAATAATATTCTTCAAAAAACACTCACCCAACTGGCATTTGATGAATAATAATAGAATCTTTATTTTCATCATACCTAGATGTTTTAGAACCAAATATTTAGAATGTAGACATTCAGAGAGATGGGTTGGTTTGTAGTTTGAGAGTGAAGTTTGTCTTGTTCCCTGAATGGGGCAGGACTAGGTGAGAAATGATTAAGAAATGTGGAGGCCTAGTGCATTTGCTCTAGAGTTAGTTGAAATTCTATACAGTTGGTATATAGAAATGTAGATACTTTAAGGACCTCTTTTCTGTTCATTATCAGAGCCTACAGCTGAGAAAAAATAAGGTGCTTTCCCTCGCTGGCTAAGTCAAAACACCTTTTAGTTTGAAGAAGGGGCTTGGATCTTTTTGTAAATTTTTTGTATTAGAATTGTGCTAGCTTAGGGAATGTCACCTTTTGGGATCTTTAGTTCTTGTTGTTTTAAACATTGGGGTGAATACCTGTTTTGTATTTCTTCAGGCAGGCTGAGCATGTTCCTTAGCTGTCCAAGGCCTTGCATAGAAGAGTCAGAACTTGCATTGGATTCTTTTGAAATGTACCCATTTTTCAGAATAGAAGTCAGGTTGAAAATTCTTTAGAAATCTATTTTTAAGTGTTAACTTTAGATTTGTAGTCTTTTTTTTTTTTTAAGTAAGGTAAAAGGAAATTAAAATTCCTAAAGAAAGGGTTTGGTGAGGTTGATGATCTTTAATTTTTTGTCTTAAGAATGTATGCATATACTGTATGTATATGTGTGTGACATCTTCCTTTTAAAATTATAAAAGTAATAATAGTCCTATGGTAAAAAAGTTCAACAGTGTAGATAGTAGATATAAGATGAAAAGTAAAAGTTCTCCTCACCCCCTACTGACCCTTCAAATCCCACTCTTCAGAGATAACCAGTATTGAAATTTTTCTTTTAGAAAAATTTCCAGGCCTATATAGGCCTATATGTATATGTATACATGTTCATATACACACGTAAAAGATAGATATCCTATCTTGAGACAAGTGCTATATTTACAATTAGGTAAAAGCACATGGAAATTGTGTACAACATTTTATAGCAAATTATAGCAAAAGCTTTGTAAGGATTTTTTTTTTTTTCCTGAAGATTATGTTAAAGAGTCAAAAGCACAGGCCATACAGAGGGTCCATTCTGATTTTCTCTAATAGGAGATGGATCATTTCCTTTAGGGTTACTTATGACCTACTATGTAGATAGAGCAAAGTTTCTCAACAGCAACATATTGACATTTGGGGCCAGATAATACTTTGTTGTGAGGGGCTCTCCTGTGCTTTAGCAGCATCCCTGGCGTTTACTCACTAGATGCCAGTAAAACCCACCCAGTTGTGACAGCTAAAAATGTCCTTAGACAAAGCCAAATGTCTTGGGGGGGCAAAATCACCCCTGGTTGAGAATCACTGGTCTAGAGTCCCACTCTTATCTGGGATGGCAATTTTGTCATGAATACTCTGTATTCAAAGTTCAGGTAAACAAGGTGAGTCACTGCTTTTACTAGCATCTCAGGGCTTATGCTCATAACCTGAACAAGAGAGAAATTGAAAGAGGGTAGGGACATGTGTTCTGCTTTTTTTAAAATTTATTTTATTTTATTTTATTTATTTATTTTTGGCTGCGTTGGGTCTTCGTTGCTGCAGGGGCTTTCTCTAGTTGTGTTGAGCGAGTCCTACTCTTCGTTGCGGTGTGCAGGCTTCTCATTGCGGTGGCTTCTCTTGTTGCGGAGCATGGGCTCTAGGTGCGCAGGCTTCAGTAGTTGCAGCAGGAGGACTTAGTTGCTCCGTGGCATGTGGGATCTTCCTGGACCAGAGCTCCAATCCGTGTCCCCTGCATTGGCAGGCGTATTCTTAATCACTGTGCTACCAGGGAAGCCCTGGACAGGTTTAATGTTATAAATTTTCCATGGTAAATTTATAATTTTAGGAAACTTAAAATGCCATATTGTTTTTGAAAAATTCATTTATTGTCCATGAAAATGAATTTCTAAAAATCCTTTATGGGGACTTTGTTCAAGGTAGAAAGGCTTTACTCCATAAATTATCATCAGTAGTGATAAAATAGGAAATATACCTTTGCATTCTAGTGAGCAAATTTTGGAGACATGAAAATGTCGATTGAAGGAAAAATTACATGTTATTACTGTAACAATTTTTAAAAAAATTTATTTATTTAATTTATTTTATTTTTGGCTGAGTTGGGTCTTCACTGCAGCAAGCCGGCTCTCTCTTATTGTGGCGAGCAGGAGCCACTCTTTGCTGCGGTGCACAGGCCTTTCATTGTGGTGGCCTCTCCCATTGCAGAGCTTGGGCTCCAGGCACACAGGCTTCAGTAGTTGTGGCACATGGGCTCAGTAGTTGTGGCTCACGGGCTCTAGAATGCAGGCTCAGTAGTTGTGGTGCCCGGGCTTAGTTGCTCCGTGGCATGTGGGATCTTCCCGGACCAGGGCTCGAACCCGTGTCCCCTGCAGTGGCAGGCTGACTCTCAACCCCTGTGCCACCAGGGAAGCCCCTGTAACAATTTTTTATATTGCATGAGCATCAACTTTGCACAAGTTTCATTCTATAAAGCCTTAAGACTTTACATAAAATGATTCGTTGGTGAGTATGGTTATATGAATGGTGGGTCGAAACAGAGTTGATTAGGCATGGGTAGAGGAAAACCTTTTTGTTAAACTTGAAGTATGTAGAGGTTTTCTTTTGGTTATTATTTAGTACATTTTCATAGGTGATTTACATTTGTACAGTTCCTAAGACTAATATAAAGGCAAATACAGTAAAAAGTCTTGACCTTACTCCTGCTCCCAAGTATCCTGCCCTTTACACTTTTAAATTTTTATTTATGTATTTATTTTCGGCTGCGTTGAGTCTTCGTTGCTGCGCACAGGCTTTCTCTAGTTGCGGCAAGCGGGGTTAACTCTTCGTTGTGGTGCGCTGGCTTCTCATTGCAGTGGCTTCTCTTATTGCAGAGCACAGGTTCTAGGCACGTGAGCTTCAGTAGTTGTGGCTCGCGGGCTCGGTAGCTGTGGCCCATGGGCTCTAGAGCTCAGGCTCAGTACTTGTGGCGCACGGGCTTAGTTGCTCCGTGGCATGTGGGATCTTCCCGGACCAGGGCTCGAACCCGTGTCCCCTGCATTGGCAGGCGTATTCTTAACCACAGCACCACCAGGGAAGTCCTCTCACTTGTTTCTATTTTGAGATAATGCCCTTCCTACTGTTATGAAATTAATTTTTAAAATATCCGTGTTTGACAAAATATCAAATTGGAAAGTTCATGTTAGGACTCTGGGTAAAGCCTCAACAGTCTGGGAACCATTGATCTGAATGACTTGCTCAGGATCACACAGCTAATTTATAGTAGAAAATAGGTTATGTGACTCCCATTATAGTTATCTTAACTGCTATATTGTCCTGCTGACTGTTTCTCTTCTGATGCATGAATTTAATTAGTTGCTTAGATCTTCCCGGACCAGGGCTCGAACCCGTGTCCCCTGCATTGGCAGGCGTATTCTTAACCACAGCACCACCAGGGAAGTCCTCTCACTTGTTTCTATTTTGAGATAATGCCCTTCCTACTGTTATGAAATTAATTTTTAAAATATCCGTGTTTGACAAAATATCAAATTGGAAAGTTCATGTTAGGACTCTGGGTAAAGCCTCAACAGTCTGGGAACCATTGATCTGAATGACTTGCTCAGGATCACACAGCTAATTTATAGTAGAAAATAGGTTATGTGACTCCCATTATAGTTATCTTAACTGCTATATTGTCCTGCTGACTGTTTCTCTTCTGATGCATGAATTTAATTAGTTGCTTAGGAAATGCCTTCTCAAACTAGCATTTAATCTGTAGTTGACCTTGTTGGAAAACTTTTATATTATGAAATTGGTGACTGCCATGTAGATCAATCAGTATATTAAGAAGGCAGTCAGGGACTTCCCTGGTGGCGCAGTGGTTAAGAATACGCCTGCCAGTGCAGGGGACACGGGTCCGAGCCCTGGTCCGGGAAGATCCCACATGCTGCGGAGCAACTAAGCCCGTGCGCCACAACTACTGAGCCTGCACTCTGGAGCCCGTGAGCCACAACTACTGAGCCCTAGTGCAACAACTACTGAAGCCCATGCGCCTAGAGCCCGTGCTCTGCAACAAGAGAAGCCACCCAATGAGAAGCCCACGAACCGCAAGGAAGAGTAGCCCCCGCTTGTGGCAACTAGAGAAGAGCCTGCACGCAGCAACAAAGACCCAAGGCAGCCAGAAATAAAAATAAATAAATAAATTTTAAAAAAATTATTAAAAAAAAAAAGCCAGTCAAAGATGTGCCATTGAGTATTGGAGAACACTACTTTAAGGTAATTTTGTAATTGCATTTAAACTCGGAAAGTTTAGGTCTTATTATTATTCATTTTAAGCGAATTAAGAAATATTAGAAGTACCAATATAGAAAGGCATATACCCAACTTTGCACCTTTGCCACTGTGGGAAACATTGGTTTTAATTTGTAAAAATTAAAATCTGTGTGCTATTCTATTGGTAGTTACTTACAGTGTATGGTTCCTCTGAATAAAGATCATTTGCCTTATGATGATTGACTGGTTTACCTTTTTTCTGGTCAACTTTACCTAAACCAGGAGGAAAGTAAAGTTCTATATAAAGCTTTTTTTTATTTGATAAGCTGAAATTTAGCAACAGTTTGTCAAAGAACACATTCTGCTCTTCCTCCCCATACATCCTTCTGTTCTCACAAAGTTTTTCCCTTAATGGATGCTGTTTTCATTAGTAGAAAGAGTTTGTTTGTTTGTTTGTTTGTTTAAAGTAGATATCCCACTGTATCCTAGTGGTTTGATTCACTGCGTTAGTTTGCAATTTTGAAAAGAAAAAGGCAAGTACACTCCCAGGGATTAGCCGCAAGAACCAAAGAGTTGAACAGGAGAACAGTTTATTAAATTGTCTAGTTTTGATGCTTTGTGATGAGGACAGTTAGGTTGAGAACAATTTTTTTTAATTGTGGTAAAAAAAAGGATAACAAAATTTACCATTTTAACCATTTAAAAAAATTGTGTTAAAATATACATAACATAAAATTTACCTGTTTGTTTCGGCCATGCCGTGTGACATGTGGGGTCTTAGTTCCCTGACAAGGGATTGAACCCTTGCCCTCTGCAGTGGAAGTGCAAAGTCTTAACCACTGGACCGCTGGGGAAGTCCAGAATTTACCATTTTAACCATTTTAAAGTGGTTTTAAGTACATTCACATTGTTATGCAGCCATCACCACCAGCCATCTCCAGAACTTTTTCATCTTCCAAAACTGAAACTTTGTACCCATTAAACAGTAATGCCCTGTCCTCCGTTCTCCAGCCCCTTAGCAACCACAATTCTACTTTCTTTCTCTATGATTTTGACTACTCTAGGGATCTCAAATAAGTGAAATCATACAATTTTTCTACTTTTTGTGACTGGCTTATTTTACTTAGCATAATGCCTTCAAGGTTCATCCATGTTTGCAGCATGTCTGACACTTAGCTGAATACTATTCTATTGTATGTGTATACCATATTTTGTTTATTCATTCATCTGTTGATGGACACATGGATTGCTCCTCTGCCTTTTGGCTGGTGTGAATATGCTGCTGTGAACATAGGTGTATAAATACCTGTTCAAGTCCCTGCTTTTGCTTCTTTTCTGGTATATACCCAGAAGTGGGATTGCTGGATCATCTGTTAATTCTATTTTTAATTTTTTGAGGAACCACCATACTGTTTTCCATAGCAGCTGTACCATTTTACATTCCCACTGGCAAAGCACAAGGATTCTGATTTCTCCATATTCTAGCCAATACTTGTTTTCTGTTTTTGAGAATAGCCATCCTAATGGGTGTGGTTTTGATGTTGAACATCTTTTTTATGTGCTTATTGGCCATTTGTGTATCGTCTTTGGAGAGATGTCTATTCAAATCCTTTGCCTCTTTTTTTTTTTTTGGCCGCACTGCCCAGCTTGTGGGATCTTAGTTCCCTGATCAGGGATTGAACCTGGGCCCCTGCAGTGAGTGCCAAGTCCTAACCACTGGACCACCAGGGAATTCCCCCTTTGCCCATTTTTATTTTTATTTTTTATTTTTATATATATATTTTTGCGGTATGCGGGCCTCTCACTGTTGTGGCCTCTCCCGTTGCGGAGCACAGGCTCCAGACGCGCAGGCTCAGCGGCCATGGCTCACTAGCCGCTCCGTGGCATGTGGGATCTTCCCAGACCGGGGCACGAACCCGTGTCCCCTGCATTGGCAGGCGGACTCTCAACCACTGCGCCACCAGGGAAGCCCTGCCCATTTTTAATTGGGTTGTTTTTTTCATTGTTTAATTGTAGGAGTTCTTTGGATGTTAATCCCTATCATATGTATAATACGTATAATTTGCACATATTTTCTAACATTCCATTGGTTGCGTTTTTACTCTGTTGTCCTTTCGTGCTTAAAAGGTTTTACTTTAGATGAGGTTCAGTTTATCTGTTTTTTTCTTTTATTGTCTGTGCTTTTGGTTTCATATCCGTAAAGTTGTTACCAAATCCTATGTCATGAAGATTTTTTCACAATGTTTTCTAAGAATTTTATCCTTTTAGCTCTTACATTTAGGTCTTTTGAGCCATTTTGAGTTAACTTTTGATTTTGGTGTAAGGTCAGCGTCTAACTTCATTCTTTAGCTTGTGGATATCCAGTTTTTCCAGCACCACTTGTTGAAAAAACTGTAATTTCTCCATTGAATGGTCTTGGTATCTTGGTTGAAATGAATTGATCATATATGGGAGGGTTTTTTCTGGGCTCTCTGTTTTATTCCATTGGTCTATATGTCTGACTTTATGCTAGTATCTCACTGTTTTTATTACTGTAGCTTTAGTAGTAAGTTTTGAAGTCAGGCAGTATTAATCCTCCAACTGTGTTCTTTTTCAAGATTGTTTGACTAGCCCAGGGTTCCTTGAGATTCCATGTGAATTTTAGGATGGGTCTTTGTATTTCTGTAAAAATTGCTGTGGGATTTTGATAGGGATTGCATTGAATCTATAGATTGCTTTATGCGAACAAGTTTGAATACAAATCTTACATAATTGTTTCACCACAGTAGATATTAGCAAATCAAAAAGCTTGAGACTGACAAAACATTTGAAAGCTTCTATGACAGGAAGAGACTGAGCACTCACTGATGTCCTCCCTGAAGCCATTGAACCCAGTTCACATGGAATACTGTGCTCTAAGTAGATGTTTCTTTTTTCTTTTTTCTTTTTTCTTTTTTTAAGTCTTTATTGGATTTGTTACCATATTGCTTCTGTTTTATGTTTTGGTTTTTTGGCCACGAGGCACGTGGGATCTTAGCTCCCTGACCAGGGATCGAACCTGCATCCCCTTCATTGGAAGGCGAAGTCTTAACCACTGAACACCAGGGAAGTCCCTAAGTAGATGTTTCTGTAATATAATCATTATTTTTTCCCTGTTTGTCCTCATATTGACTAATTTGTGATTGATCGTGGTGCTTCATATGTTGATTAAATGCTAGGAAGAATACTTTTTATCCTCTTTATCACTAGAGATGGGATGAGTTCCATTTGGGGAAAATTGTCTCAATCTGGTATTAAATCTAGATAAATGAACCTGTAGTATTTTCTTTAATGTTGTAGAATTTAAAAGTTTTCACATAGGCATTTTATGAAATCTGAGTCAGAAAGTAAAGGTTTGGCCATGTCAGTTGATACCTTGAGTGGTACACTTTGAAAGTACTTCCAGCACTTATCAGCTTCTAATTGATTTTCTCCTCGTGTTTACCTATTCTGCTAAATCTCTACATTTCTATTTTGGCCTTTTAAAAATTGTACAGTTGATAAAGTCAGTAACATATGTGACACAGACTGTCATTATCAAAGAGCAAATCCCCAAAAGGGCAGTAGTCCAATTATATTGGATATATTCTCTCTTTTTTTTTTGCTACATTTTATTTTGATATAATTTCAAACTTACTGGAAAGTTGCAAGAATAGTACAGAGATCTCCTCCCATATATCCTTTATCTAGACAGACCAATTTTGTTCATTTTGTCCCATTCCTCTCTCTCTCGACAGACAAGTAATTTATTTTCTGAATCATTTGAAAGTAGACTGCATACGTCCTGTCTCTTTTACCCTTAAATTCTTTAGCGTATCTTCCCCAACAACAAAGGCATTCTTTTACATAACCACAGTGTATTTTTTCAAAATAGGAAATTTAATACATTTCCGAAGTATTTTTCAAATTCAAATTCCTAAAGTTAAAAAAATTGAAATAGAATTCACATAATATAGAATTCACTCTTTAAATTGTACAATTCAGTGGTTTTTTAATACATTCACAAAGTTGTGCAACCTTCACCGTTATCTATTTTAAAAAATTTTCATCACCCCCAAACAAAACCTTGTACCCATTAGCAGGCATTTCCTATTCTGCTGTCCCTGCAGCCTTTGTTAATCACTTTCTGTCTCACTGGATTTGCCTAGTCTGGGCATTTCGTATAAATGGAATCATACAATATGTGATCTTTTGTGCCTCACTTCTTTCACTTAGTATATTGTTTTCAAGATTTCTACATGTTGTATCATGTATCAGTACTAAATTGGAATAATATGTTTTGTGGATATACCACATTTTGTTCATTGGTTGATGACATTTGGATTATTTCCACATTTTGACTATTGTAAATAATGATACTGTGAACATTTGTGTACAAGTTTTTTTTTGTTTAAAAAAAAAATTTTTTTTTTTTTGCGGTACGCGGGCACCTCGTTGTAGCCTCTCCCGTTGCGGAGCACAGGCTCCAGACTCGCAGGCCCAGCGGCCACGGCTCACGGGCCCAGCCGCTCCGCGGCATGTGGGATCCTCCTGGACCGGGGCACGAGCCCGTGTCCCCTGCATCGGCAGGCGGGCTCTCAACCACTGCGCCACCAGGGAAGCCCTACAAGTTTTTTATGACGATATCTTTTCAGTTCCCTTGAGTGTATACCTTGGAGTGGAACCTTGATCATATTATAACTCTGTTTTATTTTCTGAGAAACCACCAGGCTGTTTTCTGTAGCAACTGCATGATTTTACATTCCCAGCAGTGTATGAAGGTTCCAATTTTTCCACATCCTTGCTAACATTTTTTTTTTAATAGCCATGCTAGTGGGTATGGTGTTTTTGGTTGTTTTTTTAAAAAAATAAATTTATTTATTTATTTATTTTTGGCTGCCTTGGGTCTTTGTTGCTGTGTGTGGGATTTCTCTAGTTGTGGCAAGTGGGGGGCTACTCTTCGTTGCAGTGTGCAGGCTTCTCATTGTGGTGGCTTCTTGTTGCAGAGCATGGGCTCTAGGCGTATGGGCTTCAGTAGTTGTGGCACGTGGGCTCAGTAGTTGTGGCACGTGGACTCTAGAGCGCAGGCTCAGTAGTTGTGGCTCGTGGGCTTAGCTGCTCCGCAGCATGTGCGCTCTTTCCAGACCAGGGCTCGAACCCGTGTCCCCTGCACTGGCAGGTGTATTCTTAACCACTGCACCACCAGCGAAGCCCCTGGAGTTTTACCTCATTGTGACTCTGATTTGCATTTCCCCGATGACTAATGAAGTTGAGCATCTTTTCATGTGCTTGTTGTCCATTTGTATGTCTTTGGAGAAATGTTTATTCAGATCTTTCTCCCATTTCTTGGTTGGGTTGTCTTTTTTTTTTTGTGGTATGCGGGCCTTCCTCTGTTATGGCCTCTCCCGTCGCGGAGCACAGGCTCCGGACGCGCAGGCTCAGCGGCCATGGCTCACGGGCCCAGCCGCTCCGCGGCATGTGGGATCCTCCCATACCGGGGTGCGAACCCGGTTCCCCTGCATCGGCAGGCGGACGCGCAACCACTGCGCCACCAGGGAAGCCCCTGGGTTGTCTTTTGATTGTTGAATCATGTCTGTTGTTTGTTTTTAGGAAAAAACATGTATTCTGGATACCAGTCCCTTATCAGATACATGATTTGGAAATATTTTCTCCCTTTCTGTGGGCCATCTTTTCACTTTCTTGGTTGTGCCATTAAATTTTATTTTTTTTAAGTTTTTAAATAAATTATTTATTTATTTTTGGCTGTGTTGGGTCTTCATTGCTGCACACAGGCTTTCTCTAGTTGCAGTGAGCAGGGGCTACTCTTCGTTGCAGTGTGTGGGCTTCTCATTGCAATGGCTTCTCTTGTTGTGGAGCATGGGCTCTAGGCACGTGGGCTTCAGTAGTTGTGGCACACGGGCTCAGTAGTTGTGGCTTGCGGGCTCTAGAGCAGAGGCTCAGTAGTTGTGGTGCACGGGCTTAGTTGCTCCGCAGCGTGTGGGATCTTCCCGGACCAGGGCTCAAACCCATGTACCCTGTGGCAGGCAGATTCTTAACCACCGCACCATCAGGGAAGTCCTGTGCCATAAATTTTAAATTTTGGTTGGGCCCAATTTTTATATTTAACTATTTTTTCTTTTATTACTTGTGCATTTGGTGTCATGTCTAAGAGACCATTGTATAATCCAAGGTTATGAAGATTTACACCTGTTTTCTTCTTTTCTTCTAAGAGTTTTATACTTTTAGGTCTTTGATCCATTTTGAGATTTTATATAAGATTTGAGGTAGAGATCTAACCTCATTCTTTTGAATGTGGATATCCAATTGTCCCAGCATCCTTTGTTGAAAAGATTTCTTTCTCCATTAAATTGTCTTGACACCCTTTTCAAAAATCAGTTGACTTTAAATGTGATGGTTTATTTTTGGAGTGTTTATTTCTATTTTATTTCACTATTCTATATGTCTTCTCATGCCAGTTCCATACTGTCTTGATTACTGTAGTTTTTTGTAGTAAGTTTTGAAATTGGGAAGTGTAAGTCTTCCAATTTTGTTTTTTTTTTAAGATTCTTTTGGCTATTCTGGGTTACTGGATATGTTTGTGCTCTTCATCTGGTCTTCGGAAGAGGTTTAATAGAGGGTATTTCATATGCTACAGAATTTGTGGTCACACACGAAAACCACCCCTCCTCCATTAATAATATTCCATTTCTTGAAATTTCTGCCCCTCTTGTACAACTGAAGGTGGATGGTTGGGAACTCTTATGATTTAAACCTGTGTTTGCTAGGCTACCAGAAGAGGAAGTTGTTGTAGTGTTTGTTTGTTTGTTTATGCATTCTCTCCCTGACAAAGCCTGGATATATTTTTGAGAGGAGACAAAACTGAAGAGGGAGGAGGTGATTAGTTTGGGTAGTTGTAGTCTAAGTACATCTGATGTGGACTATATATAGCTTGCAAGAAGAATATGGACAGAATTTCTTTTTCCAGGATAATAAACAAATGGCTAGGTGGAATAAAATATAAAACATAGCAATTAGAGTTTTTGCATCTAGTATCTTCTAACAATTGCTTAAGAGGTGAGAATTCAATATTTGAGTAACACACAATTAGCTTGACATCCAAGCCAGTGTTATCACCTGTGTGATTAAATTGCAAAAACAAATCCTGGATGTTACTGCTCAAATGGTCCCAATTATTTTAATTTACTAGTTATTCTGACTCTGAATAGTGAGAATCTGTACTATATTTTAGTACCTGTTTTGCTTGAGAGTTGACTGACAAGTTACCAAAGAAAAGTTTATTTTCTTTTAGTTTGAAGAGACCGTTATTTAAGGCTATACTTAAATTAGGTGCATGTATTTGACCTATTACCGCCCCCCCAACAAAATTTTGAATAGTATGATAACAGTATCAAAAGTACTTACTACTATGTATTATCTCCTTGTTAATCTGTTGAAAGCATGCTCTCATTCTCTACAGAGGAAAATCAGTGTTTAGTTTGGGGTAGGGCCTCTTTTTCATGAACTGATATCTTGCATAATAAAATTATATCTTTCAGAGATTAGAGTCCTTGGCACTCTGTTTAAGAATTCTGATTGGTATCGTAGGGTAGATTCCACAATAATTTAACTAGAATCTACTATTTGTTAAGCTTTGTGCTGGGCTTTGGGATTACAAAGATGAAAAAATGTGGTCCCTGCCCTTAAAGACATCAGGCTTTTCAGGAACATGAACATTTCAGAGAATGTGAAAACAAGGTAAATTATTTATTCAAATTATATTTGCCCTTCTAAACTAGTTTTACATAATAACAAATTATATTTGAGTGTTTGTTCTAGGCATGTGTACCTTAATTGCATCACCTCATTTAATATTTTCCTAGTCTTGTGACAGTCCAAGATCCTAAACTCAATATATGGATCATTGCCCTGTGTTGGTTGGATGATCACTATAAAGGTTGATGTTTGGATGTCTTACTTCAGGAGTTTGATGGACTTTCAGTGACAGGTTTAAAGGGGCAATGATTTAAAATGAAAGGATACAGAGTTCATCAGCATAAGATATTTGAGCAAAACCACAACTGCTTCATTATGTTCTATAAACTCTCCAAGCATGTCCTGCTCCAGAGCATTTGGCATTTGCAGTTGGCTCTCACAGGAGCATTCTTCTCTTAGATATCCGTGTGGCTTCCCTCTCTCACTTATTTTAGCAGTCTGCTAAGAGCCCTTCCTACTGCCTACTGTATGTATGTTCCATAAACATCTCAGATTCACAATTCTAAAACTGAACTCATCACTTCCCCCTCTACCCCATCCCTTCCCCACCCCACCTTTGTAAATTGCATTGCCCTAAAACTAGTCAGTGTAGTCAGAAACCTTGAAGCTTGCATCTGCTATCTCTAACCACACACATCCAAACAGGTACTAAGTCCTGTAGGTTCTTTCTTAGCATCTTGTTTGTCTCTTTCTTTGTATTCTCACTGCTTGTGCTGTAAATCAAGCCATCATCTTTCACCTGAACTTATTGTAGTAATCCCTGGCTCTATCTACCTCTGTGGTTATACCTCTAATTCTTTGTTTACCCTGCTATCACAGTAAATTCTCTAATGCCAGTTCAATCATGTCACTCCTTTGGCAAAAAGGCTTCCCATTCCTTAGATAAAGAATAAATCAAATTCCTTGGTATGGCATACAAGGTTATTTAGGATTTGGCCTCTGTCTATTTCTATCCTTGCTGTATCCTACTTTATTTGCTTTTTATATTCCAGCCATACCAAATTGCTGTAGTTCTCTGAACATATCAAGCTATTAAACATCCCAAGTAATTTGCTCTCACTGCTTTGGCTTCTAGAATCATGACAATAACTACTACATACTGAGTGTTTATTGTCCACTGGATTAAATGCTTACCTTTATGTTCTTAAATAAACTTTACAACTACCATATGAAGAAAGTGATATTATTCCCAATTTACAGATGAGGAAACTGAAGCTTAGAGACATTGTATAATACGCACAAGGTTGTACATCTAGTGATGGAGCCAGGATTTGAATCAGGTTTCTTGGAATGTAAAATCCATGCTTATAACTACTACTCTACACTGCAGCTGTCACTAATGCCCCCGTTCTCCATCCTGTTGGATACCTTCTTGTTCCAGATCATCACCTCTGATTTCCTTCATTACTACCTCAACTGGAATTGACCATTTCTTCCTTCCTCTGTGTTCCCATGTTGTATGTAGATAACTCACTGTTAAATAACGTCTGTAGTACTTGATTGCATTTATTTGATTATGTCTTAATGAGCAGGAATCATGTCTTATTTATTTTAGTGTTTCCCATATACAGTAGAATGTCTGGCACTTAGTAGGTGCTTATTAAATGTTGGGTTTAATAAGCCATTGTATGTTGAATATCTGTATAGTGTTTAATATGCTCAGATTACTTGTTAGCCTAAGACAACATAATGGATTTTATATTTTTGTGGAGTAGAGAGTAAGAGTATAGGAACACAAGGTCCTTAGACAAACTGACCTTAATATTAGTAGTAATGGTAATATTAATAGTAATAATAACTAATATTTGTTGAGTGATTACCATGTATTAAGCACTGTTGGTACAATTTTAGATATAGTATCTTGCTTAATCATCAATAACCCTGTGATGTAGTTACTACTATTATCCTTATCTTATAGCTGAGGAAAATGGGGCTAACAACGGTAAAAAGAGTTAGCTAAGATGGCATTGTAAACAGTGGGCTAGTGTTCTAAGAGTCCTTGCTCTTAGTCATTATGCTCTCCTTCCATTATTGGTATGAATTGGAGGTGTTTGAGTCTCTTTTTAACTTATTAAAATTAAGTATTTCTTTGGTGTGTTTGATGCTTATTTTTTTTTTTTTTTTGCGGTACGCGGGCCTCTCGTTGTGGCCTCTCCCGTTGCGGAGCGCAGGCTCCGGAGGCGCCGGCTCAGCGGCCGTGGCTCACGGGCCTAGCCACTCCACAGCATGTGGGATCTGCACAGACCGGGGCACGAACCGTGTCCCGTGCATCGGCAGGCAGACTCTCAACCACTGCGCCACCAGGGAAACCCGATGCTTATTTTTTTATTTAGGGTAATGAGCAGAAGCCAGGACTTCTTTCTAACCTCAATCTTACCCATTTATTATGATAGGGCAAATACAGAATAACATTTCAACATTAAGATTTTCTTGGACTTAATTGCCAGGTTCTTCATTCCTTGTGACTTTCCTAATGAGTATATGAGGAGTCTTCTCTTTTTTTAAATGTATTGTGGCACAAATTTGTTGTATGTATGTTGTTTAGAAATAATGTACTTGTACTGCCAGAAATTACTAAATAAAAACATGATTTGTCTGTCTCTCTAAGAACTCTGGCAGAGAGGAGTTTGTGGGCTTGATAATCTATTACATTTAATTTAATTTAAAGGTTTTTCCTGACATTGCTGTTATTGTTAAACTGCAACATCATGATGCTTGTAGATTCTCTGTTTACTTCATTGGTTAGTACGCATTTGTTTTAGTCATACTCCACTGTTTATAAGAGTCACTTAATACAGTTTGGTGTGGTGAAAAGGGTGTGAGCTTTGGAGTCTGAAACACATGGCTTCAGATACATGCGTGGTTATGTGATCTTGGGTAAGTCACTTAACTTTTCTGAGTTTCAGTTAAAATGAAGATGTTAATCTACTTCACTGAGTGGTAAAGATGATGGAGTGGAATAATATATGGAAAATGCACTTAATGGTAACTATTTTTTTTTAAAAAAACCTTTCCTTTCTCCCATGTTTAGAAACTTAGAAAAATAATAGATTCTGTATTAAAACTATGGTTTAGAAATGAAGTTTTTGTAGTTGACTAAAGTGGAGTTAATTTTCTCCAGCTTTAACTGAGAATTAGGAAAAGGCTGATGGTTCTCTCTTGTGCTGTTTAAACTAATTAACTTCAAAAATCCCAAGGTAACAGTTACGTTTTTTGAGAAGAGGACTGTGGATCTGAAATTTGGCATACAGTTTCCCCTGTAGAAAGAAACTTGAACACTTTTTACGGTGAGGCATATGGCCTTTGCATTCCATTACTTCCAGATGTTGTTGCTGATTACACTGGGCCTTACAATATCAGCAAAACTCGTTCCTAAATTTATAATTATTTGGTCTCAAATTGCATCTGTATTACTTTTTCCTTTTGAGTGGATCTTGGAGCATGTTTGTGGTGGGTGCAACTGTTGAAACTTTGGAGTACCACGTTTTTTGCAAAAAGGAATACTGTGTCTTTCAGTAATTATCTCTTGGAATGCTGACCCATCCTTTTTGCTGCTCCAAGTAGAAATCAATAGTAAGCTACCTGAATTCTAAAATTGGTATGATTCTGATTTAAAGACTTTGGGTGGGGAAAGGTAAGACATGTTTATCTCTCCAAATGTTAACTAAGAGAGAAGAAAAATAATAGCAAGTACATTTTAAAAATATATATTTTTTCGATGTTTAAATGTTTTATTTGGCTTTTCCTTTTTAATTATCAAATCTGAATTTCTTGAGGAAGCTTTATTTTTGAAGGTTTATAAGAAGAGGTAGTGAAAAATAAAGATTTAGCCTTCCTCTTGAACTTTCTCATAGCTCTGGTTGGAATTCATGGGAGTGATGATTATTCTTTTTTTTTTTTTTTTTTTTTTTGGCTGTGTTGGGTCTTTGTTGCTGTGTGCGGGCTTTCTCCGGAGAGAGGGGGCTACTCTGTTGCGGTGCGTGGGCTTCTCTTTGCGTTGGCTTCTCGTTGCGGAGCGTGGGCTCTAGGCGCACAGGCTTCAGTAGTTGTGGCACGTGGGCTCAGTAGTTGTGGCTTACAGGCTTTAGAGCACAGCCTCAGTAGTTGTGGTGTACAGGCTCAGTTCCTCCGTGGCATGTGGGATCTTCCTGGACCAGGGCTCAAACCCATGTCCCTGCATTGGCAGGCAGATTCTCAACCACTGTGCCACCAGGGAAGTCCCAAAATTGTGGGGTTTTCTGTTGTTTGTTTGTTTGTTTGTTTCTTGGTGGATGTGAGTTTTGGCCAAATCATAGCTAGGTTAATAAATGATTTTTTCCTAATTAGATTTTGTCCAGGGTGACTGAGGTGTTTTGTTGTTTTTTTTTTTTTTTTTTTAAGGTGGTAATAGCTGAGTCTGTGGTTATTCTCCCTAGTAACTATTGCCATCCAGTGGTTCATTTTGAAATGTCATATGGGACAAAATTCTTGTTCCCCTTTTCCTCCCTTCTACCTTTGTTTAAATTCTAGTTGAAGCTAAAAACCACACTCATTTTTTTTAGAAGAAGGGAGGGAGAAAAAAGACTTTTGAGGAGGAAGACATAAAGAGTTTGCCTTTAGTGTTTTAGAAGAGATAACCTATAAGGGAAAAAACAGGTAGTTTTTTGTGGGCCAGATTTCCTCTCATTCTTTTTCCTCCACGTTTTATTTTTGTACCTAACCAGAAGTAGGAAAAAAATCTTCCATGTTTAAGACTTGAAATAAACTTTTTTGCCATTGGTTAAAAACAGTACCACTACAGGTTGATGTTTTATGTTTGCTGCTGAATGTAGCTGCTGGATAGAGATGAGCTGTGTAACTACCATTAAGCAATAAGGAAATTTCTGTGATCCTTTAGCTGTATGTAGGAAACTATGAGGCTTATATATTCATTTGCATGATGAAAACTAATTTCATTAGATATAATATTACTTTGAACTTATCTATTATTTAGACATTTTTTTGGTGTTATATCACTGAGCCTTTATATGAAATGTATGGGGGCTTCCTTGGTGGCGCAGTGGTTGGAAGTCCGCCTGCCGATGTGGGGGGGCCGGGTTCGTGCCCCGGTCCGGGAGGATCCCACATGCTGCGGAGCGGCTGGGCCCGTGGGCCATGGCCGCTGAGCCTGCGCTTCTGGAGCCTGTGCTCCGCAGCGGGAGCGGCCACAACAGTGAGAGGCCCGCGTACCGCAAAAAAAAAAAAAAAAAGTTTATGGAAAGTAGGACAAAAAAGTATGAGAATTGAGTGCCTTTGGCACATCTGATTGACACAAATGTATTCAAGTCATTTATGTGTATAGTTATGTATAACTCATTCTGGGAACTTAAGATTTTCCCCACAAGTGTTACAGATATTTAAAATTTGATATTGTGGGTCAGAACTTAAATATAAAATGCCTAAAACTACATTTGAAAATTCAAGTGATTCTCACAAGGAAAAAAAAATTGTAACTATGTGAGATGATAGATGTTAACTAAACTTATTGTGGTAATAATTTCATAATATATACTCTTAGCAGTCACTCCCATTCTTCCTTTCCTGACTCTTCAGGAGACCATTAATCTTCTTTCTGTCTCTGTGGATTTGCCTGTGCTGGACATTTCATATAAATGGAATCGTACAATATGTGACTTTTTGTGTGTTTTTTCATGCTAAGCATGATGTTTTCAACGTTTGTCAGTGTTATAGCGTGTGTCAGTACTTGGCTGAATAATATTCCATTGTATGGCTATACCACATTTTGTTTATCCATTTACTAATTAACAGACATATGGGTTTTTTTCAACTTTTTGTGTACTATGCATAATGCAGCCCATGAACGTTTATGTACAAGTTTTTGTATGAACATGTATGTTTTCAGTCTTCTTAGGTATATACATAGAAGGGGAATTACTGGGTCATATGGTAATTCTGTGTTTAATTTTTGAAGAACTACCAAACAGTGTCCCACAGTGGCTTCATCATTTATACTTCCACTAGCAGTGTACAAAGGACCTTACATTTTTTGAGAGTGGACCATTCGTCACTTTCTAAGTACATCTTCAAGCCCATTTTTTATTTCATTCCCTTACTCTCCACCCACATGTCTGACCACCTATTGAAATTCTGTGCATCCTTCAAAGCCTAGCTCAAATGCTACTTCTTGTACAAAGTCTTCTTGGATTACTGGGGCTGGAAGTGATTTCTCTTTAATGCATATAGTTTTACCATTTCTTTCTCCTGGAGGCCTTTTGTGGTAGTTGTTGGTGTCTTTGACATTTCTTCTACCACATTTTTTTTTTTTTTTTTTTTTTTGTGGTATGCGGGCCTCCCTCCGCTGCGGCCCCCCCCGCCGCGGAGCACAGGCTCCGGACGCGCAGGCCCAGCGGCCATGGCCCACGGGCCCAGCCGCTCCGCGGCACGTGGGATGGCCCCCCCCGCCGCGGAGCACAGGCTCCGGACGCGCAGGCCCAGCGGCCACGGCCCACGGGCCCAGCCGCCCCGCGGCACGCGGGACCCTCCCAGACCGGGGCGCGAACCCGGCCCCCCTGCATCGGCAGGCGGACGCGCAACCACTGCGCCACCAGGGAAGCCCCGCTACCACATTCTTATACTCTCTTGGTATTGTACTTTGTATAAAACAGGACTTCAATAAATATTGGAGGATGAATGGGAGAGAATTGGAAATCCTTAACTTGGATTTTTAAAAAGTTACATAATACATGTAATCTGTATTTGTCTCTGTAATATGTGTAATACTACATCAGACCAGTGCTTCTTATAAAATAGACATATTAACATCTAAATACCATATTTAATGAATTTCAGAATTTGGAATGGTGGTTTTTATCTATCCTTACAACTGGCAAGTATATGTATCTGCAAATATGTAATAATTTCTTGCACTTGCAACAAGCTCTTTGTTGCACAAGCAGTTACCTTTCAAATCATTTGAAAACTGGTAGTCTCCATTTATCTGCTGGCATTGATCTAGAATGACATCTTTGTCTGTAATTATATATTAAAGAATCTGTGTTACAACATAGTACATGGCTCAGTGTTACAGGGTCTGAAGTTAAAGATTTATTTTATAAAAATAAAGTACATCACTAGATAATAAAATATTGTTATAGCCACATCATTTTAACTTTACTGTCTTTATTAGGATATCTTTATTTGGTCTCCATTGTGAATAATTGATGACCAACTAGTCAAGTATTCCAAATAATGTAGTCCAAATACTGTGGTCCTTTGTTTATGAATTTGTTAGGTAGTATCTATTGCTTAGTGTTTAAGAGTTATATGGCCTGTGTTTGAAACCTGGCTTTGCCATTTATTAGCTGGCAGAAATACTTAACCTTTCTGATCCTGTTTTTCTATCTGTCTACAAGTATGTTAACCTCCCTGGTTAGACACTTTTTAAAAATATATAAATTTACTTTATTTTATTTTTGGCTGCGTTGGGTCTTCGTTGCTGCCCGCGGGCTTTTCTCTGGTTGCGGCAAGCAGGGGCTGTTTTTTTGTTTTTTTTTTTTTTTTGCGGTACGCGGGCCTCTCACTGTGTGGCCTCTCACATTGCGGAGCACAAGCTCAGCGGCCATGGCTCACGGGCCTAGCCGCTCCGCGGCATGTGGGATCTTCCCGGACCAGGGCACGAACCCGTGTCCCCTGCATCGGCAGGCGGACTCTCAACCACTGCGCCACCAGGGAAGCCCGACAGGGGCTGTTCTTCGTCGTGGTGTGCAGGCTTCTCATTGTGGTGGCTTCTCTTGTGGCATACGGGCTCAGTAGTTGTGGCTCGTGGGGTGTAGAGCGCAGACTCTGTAGTTGTGGTGCATGGGCTTAGTTGTTCTGCGGCATGTGGGATCTTCCCGGACCAGGGCTTGAACCCGTGTCTCCTGCATTGACAGGCGGATTCTTAACCACTGCAGCACCAGGGAAGCCCCAGACATATTTATATACTACAGACATGTATAGGTATATAAATATGTACTCATGATTATATATACATGAGTACTCATATGTTCATGTTTGCATACATATACATACATACTTTTAACAAAATAAAGATCATACTGTTTTAAATCTTGTGGTTTTCACATAATTTTATGAGTGTTTTCTTATGCCATTAAATATACTTCAAACACATTGTTCTTAATGACTCCATAGTGGTCCATTCTGTGAATGTACAAAATGTACTTACCAGGGGCTTCTGGTGGCGCAGTGGTTGCGCGTCTGCCTGCCGATGCAGGGGAACCGGGTTCGCGCCCCGGTCCGGGAGGATCCCACATGCCGCGGAGCGGCTGGGCCCGTGAGCCATGGCCGGTGAGCCTGCGCGTCCGGAGCCTGTGCTCCGCAACGGGAGAGGCCACAACAGAGGGAGGCCCGCATACCACAAAAAAAAAAAAAAAAAAAAAAAAAAAAAATGTACTTACCAAATCCCCTATTGTAGTTTTTTTCACTTCATTTCTGGAATTTTAATTAATGCTG
Organism: Physeter macrocephalus; assembly: GCF_002837175.3. Taxonomy (NCBI): domain Eukaryota; kingdom Metazoa; phylum Chordata; class Mammalia; order Artiodactyla; family Physeteridae; genus Physeter; species Physeter macrocephalus. Next base: position 136,267,497 of record NC_041221.1, read on the forward strand.
CAATGAACATTCTTGCACATTTTTTGTCTGGCATTCAGATAATTTTTTAAGGATAGATTTTTTTTTTAATGGAATTACTGGGTCAAAGGGCATGTGCTTTTTAAAAATAAATAAATAAATTTATTTATTTATTTATGGCTGCATTGGGTCTTCGTTGCTGCACACGGGCTTTCTCTAGTTGCAGTGAGCGGGGGCTACTCTTCGTTGCAGTGCGCGGGCTTCTCATTGCAGTGGCTTCTCTTGTTGCGGAGCACAGGCTCTAGGCGTGTGGGCTTCAGTAGTTGTAGCACTCAGGCTCAGTAGTTGTGGCTCTCGGGGTCTAGAGCTCAGGCTCAGCAGTTGTGGTGCACGGACTTAGTTGCTCCGCGGCATGTGGAATCTTCCTGGAGCAGGGCTCGAACCCGTGCCCCCTGCATTGGCAGGCGGATTCTTAACCACTGCACCACCAGGGAAGTACGGCGTGTGCTTTTTAAAGCATTTTGATACACATTTCCAAATTGCTTCCCAGAAAGGTTGTGCATATTTTATTTGGTAAGAAAATTTAGAATTAACTTGATTTGAAATTAGAGGGTTGCATGTGTATTTTCATAAGTTGATTTTGCTTATAGTATTCATTTCAACAAATATGTGTTGGATAACTACTATGTACAAGGTATTCATAGGCTCAGAGGATAGAGCAGTGAACAAATGGCTATGATTCCTAACCTAATAGAGTTTTCCTGTCTAGAGCAATTAGGATATTTGACAGTGGATTAAATCTTCTTTAGTTTGTCAGAATTGAATATATTAATTGGAAGAGAGGAGAAACGATACTTTAATGACCTATTTATGCTATCTAGCCTTTTTACTGTTTACTCCTGCATACATCTTCCTAGGGTCTATGTTGATGTACTTGTTTCATTTAAAAAATGCTGCTTTTCAGGCTCTGTGGTAGGCACAGAAGATTCATTGCTCTCCAGGAAACTTGAATCTGGTATGTCTGGGTTATATCTGTAGTCGTGTCTGGAGATAAGCAGATAGTCAGGAGGCTCCCTCAAAGTCCCTCCCCACAACCCCCTGTTTCTACAATAATTTATTTGGTTATATTTGAATTCCAAATCAGAAGTCATATTACCTTAAATTGCTGTTATTCTAACAATATTAAGATCAGCTTCATGGATATTGCATCTTTAATTCCTAAACAGGTTGAATCATTTATTTTGGACCAAGAAGATCTGGATAACCCGGTGCTGAAAACAACATCAGAGATATTCTTATCAAGTACTGCAGAAGGAGCAGACTTACGCACTGTGGATCCAGAGACACAGGCACGACTAGAAGCATTGCTGGAAGCAGCAGGTACTTTATTTTTTGTTTTCTCTTTTTCATCATTTTAAAAGACTCCAGGGAATACGCTGGCGGTTCAGTGGTTGGGACTCTGCGCTTTCACTGCCAAGGGCACGGGTTCAATCCCTGGTAGGGGAACTAAGATCCTGTAATCCACATGGCATGGCTGGAAAAAAAAAAAAGACCAAAAAAAAAAACCCCCCAAGACTCCATCTCTATACAAAGTTATAAAAGATTATCCCCAAATTATATATATTATATAAAATTTGAAATCTGTAAAATTTGTTTTTTTTTTTTAATTTCCTAAAGAAAATGTTCACATTTTATGTTTAAAAAATTCTTGGTTGAAAGCTCTCAGTGAGTGATTTCTAGGTTCAACACTAATTTTTTTTTTTAATTGAAGCATAGTTGATTTACAATGTTGTATTAGTCTCAGGTGTACAGCAAAGTGATTCAGTTTTACACATATATTCTTTTCCATTATGGTTTACTACAAGTTATTGAATATAGTTCCCTGCTATACAGTAACATTAACCTTATTTTCAAAATTTATTTATTTTATTTATTTTTAGCTGTATTGGGTCTTCCTTGCTGCGCGTGGGATTTCTCTAGTTGCGGCGAGTGGGGGCTACTCTTCGTTGAGGCGCGCAGACTTCCTATTGCGGTGTCTTCTCTTGTTGCGGAGCATGGGCTCTAGATGCGCAGGCTTCAGTAGTTGTGGCACGTGGGTTCCGTAGTTGCTGCTCGCGGGCTCTGGAGCGCAGGCTCAGTAGTTGTGGCTCATGGGCTTAGTTGCTCCACGGCACGTGGGATCTTCCCAGACCAGGGATCGAACCTGTGTCCCCTACATTGGCAGGTGGATTCTCAACCACTGTGCCACCAGTGAAGTCCCAAGACATATATAGTATGTTAGGAATGTGTTTACTTTGATGATTCTTTTTATTCCTTTAACTTTCTCCTCTTATGAAAAAGCATAGGTAAAATTTATAGCAGATTGACTTTTAGTCCATCTAATGTGTCTTTTTGGAACTGACCGAAACTTAAAATTAGATTGAACAAAACAATTTAGTATCTAGCAGAAGATGGTTTAATTTAGAGCAGATGGTTTAATTTAAACCTTTTTTAAAAAAAGGTTCCATTGCAGGGGGCAGAGGTTTGATCCCTGGTTGGGGAACTAAGATCCTGCATGCAGTGCAGTGTGGCCAAAAAAAAAAAAAAAAAAAAGATCACATTAGTAATTGCTTTGGTGTCCCTCCCTTCTTTGGATTTATTGTGAGTCTCCTACTTTTGATTTAGGGATAGTCTATGTAAGATTCCTGAAATAGGAGTGCCATGGCCACCCCATATATATATATAGATATAGATATAGATATTTATTTATTTATTTATTTATTTTTTTTCCTGTGCTTTAGAACCAGCTTAGAGCAGAGAGAAATGTGGAGAAAATGCAGTTTTCTTCTCCATGTTTTCTCTGGACTAAGTTACTTTCCTTCCCTAAACCAAGCTTTGTTTATTGGTGATAGTACATCTCCTCTCTAGTTTAGGCTGACATTTCACTCATACTGTGAGTACTACTCCAAGACCCCTAATTAAGGATTTTAAACCTATTTCTCTTTTTTCTGGCCACCTCATGAGTCTCACTCAGGGATGGCTCTTTTCTGGTACATTGAGCATTTTTCTTTAGGTTCATGGCTAAGTATAAGTACTTATATACTTATACCTTATACAAGATACCTTAGAATTGCTTGCTTTTCTTACCTATATTGTGAGAGAGAAAATAAACCTTGAAAATCATGTCTTCCAGGAGGTGTCAGAAATTACTGAATTTTAAAATTTTGTGTGTTTTGACAATTTAAACTCCAGGCATTGTTGGATATGATATTTATCCAAAGAAATTGTCAGATGTTTTTTAAAATGATGTACTCCTTTGAAGTCCTGTGCAAGTCACTTGGCTTAATGAATACTTCTTTTTGTTCATTAGTATTTTCATTTGCTTTTTGGACATTGTGTTGAGCCTATAACATTTAAGACTTATGCATTGTTTTCAATTATGAGAATGTGTTAGACGTTACTAGGCTTCTTAAGAAGATAGAATTCTTAATGCTATTTTAAGCAAAAAAATTGAAGTTGAAAATATTTTTTTCTTTAAGATTCTTTGAGATTTTTAAAGAAAATTGAGAATTAAGGGCATTTCAAGAAGAATTTTTTAAAAGTCTTTTCTAAATTATAAATGTAATATATAAAATAGTTAAAACAATATGAAATGTATTAAGTAGATTATAAAGCCTGCCCATTGTAAAGGTTTACATATACTTCCAGACTTTCCCTTGTAGTTATATAAATACACGTATATGTTTGAATATACATGATTTTTTAAAAAATGAAATTATATCATATTATACAAATTATAATTTTCTTTTTTTCACTTAATTTATTGTGGCCATCCTTCCATAACAGGATATGTTGATCTTTCTCCTTCTTTAAAGGGTAAGATAATATTCTGTTGCTTGGATGCACCACAGTTTATTTTACCAATGGCTTATTGAAGGATTTTTACATTATTTCCAATTTTTTTGATATCACAAATAATGCTGTCGTTCATATCCATGTATATCTATAAGTTTTCTTGCTTGTGCAAGTATCTTCATAGGACAGATTCCTAGAAAGTGATATTGCTGGGTCAGAGGATATTTTTGCATTCAAAATTTTGATAGCTTTTATCAAAGTGGTCCCTCAAGTTTATGCCAGTATACATTCCTATCAACAGCTTTCCTCAGTTTTCTTTTGGTCAATTTCATAGTTTATGTTCGTTCAATATTATCAATAAGTTGTGCGGTAGCTCTTTATAAATGATATAAATTCATTGGGTGTTAATTTTTCCAGTTTTTATTTTGCCTTAACTTTATTTATGGTGACTTTAATTATATAGAAATTTTTATTGGAATTAAAAATGTTTAATATCACATTTACTAATTTTTTACTTTATAGCTTTTGTGATTTGGTCTCATGCTTAGAAAAACCTCCTCTACATCAGCAATAGAAAAATAGTACATAGTATAATAGTACTTTTCAGATTTCATTTAAGTCTACCTGGTATTTATTTTTGTAAATGGTGTGAATTTGAGATCTTACCTAATTTTCAAATAACCAGTTTCTGAACAATATTTATGAAATAAGCCCTCCTATCTCCACTGATTTGAAATGTCACCTTTGTCATATATTGAATTCACAAATGATCTAAGGTCTTTTTTTGTTTGCCTCTATTACATATCCTTGATAGAATTATCTTTTTTCTTTGCAAGTATCATACTATCATACTGTTGTAATTGGATAGCATCACAATATATTTTTTATCTTATTGGGCAAGTTTCCCTTCCTTTTTTTTGTTCTATAAAATTTTATTGACTTTCTCATTTTCAGCAGTAACAGGTGGTGATATTATCAACAAAATTTTGTTGCAGTAGTCACTGATTCCTCACTGAATCTAGAGAAATAGATTTATTGGCAACTTAGACTTACCATAGTGTGAGCTCTGTAAGGACAGGAACTATGTCTTATTCCTTTCTGTCCCCCTAATGTCTGGCACATCATAAGCACATAATAAATAGTAAATATGAGAATTAATTTATTTTATTTATTTATTTGTTTTTGTTTTTGTTTTTGTTTTGTGGTACGCGGGCCTCTCACTGCCGTGGCCTCTCCTGTTGCCGAGCCCAGGCTCCGGACGCGCAGGCTCAGCGGCCATGGCCATGGCCCACGGGCCCAGCCGCTCCGCGGCATGCGAGATCCTCCCAGACCGGGGCACGAACCCGCGTCCCCCGCACCGGCAGGCGGACTCCCAACCACTGCGCCACCAGGGAAGCCCGAGAATTAATTTATTTTAATTTACACTCTAGCCCCAGAAAATGGTTCTAGGTGGCTATTCAATCAAAGGAAGAAACTGTTGGATTGTTTGTTGTAATATTACAGAATAGCCCCTTCATTAGTACTGAAAATAGATAGGATCCTATACTAGAGATCTTATGCTGTGATTGTACTTTGATAGAAATCTCATTCATTCATTACAGTAAACATCATGTTAAGTTACATTTGGAGTTAGGTAGAGGACAAATTAGTATTATGAACACTGTAAAGATGAAAAGACTGAAACATAGGTGTTACGCAATGGCCTTTTGACATTAGTGACAAAATTGAAATTATCATCCTTGCATATGGAGATCATGCCATTTTGCCCTAGAGAATAGTGTTTAGAAATGTAATTACAGTTTACACATTTATGCTTTTTCTTTCCCTGAACTGACTGATACACACTGAAGGAATTGGCAAATTGTCAACTGCTGATGGTAAAGCCTTTGCAGATCCTGAGGTACTCCGAAGACTGACATCTTCAGTAAGTTGTGCACTGGATGAAGCTGCTGCTGCACTGACACGGATGAGGGCAGAAAACAGCCACAATGCAGGACAAGTAGACACGTATGTGTTTAATGACTTCTGCTGGGTATTCAATTCAATATCTGGTTTTCATTTCTAAGGAAGTTACTTATTCTAAAGGTTATAGTAGGAAACTCTAAACTGACTGCCTGAGTAATAATAAATGAAATGGGTTGTTGATGCAATAATCTAGGTCCCTGTTACTCAAATATGGTCCATGGACTAGCAGTGTCAGCATCATAGAAATTCAGAATTTCAGACCCCATCTTGGATCTATTGAATCAGAATCTACCTTTGAACAAGAAACATGGGCTGTTTGTATGCACATTAAAGTTTGAGATTCACTGATTTTGTTAGTCATTCTGCAGTAAAAATTTTACTTAGATTTTTACCTTCTATTTCATCTAGTCACCTCACTGTTACCAAATAAAATTTTAAGACAGGATTATATCCCAAATGTCTTTGGGAATCATTAAATTAGTTTAAAAAATTTTGCATCTAATGCTGTATAAAGTTTATTTAAAATTTAATATGACAGTATGTTAGAACATTTTTAAAGATAAAAATGACAGCTGTTTTCATATTTATTTATTTCCTTTCTGGCTTGGTTCACATACATGAAAAATTAGTATTGCAAACAAATATTCAAATAATTTTCTTCTTGCCATATCAGCATTTTTCTATATATGACTAACTGTATGTATTTAATGTAACTCGTTGTCATAGGACCTTGAGTCTTTCTTTGTTGGTTTTGTTTTCAGTCGCAGTCTGGCGGAAGCTTGTTCAGATGGGGATGTGAATGCTGTTCGTAAATTGCTAGATGAAGGCAGAAGTGTAAATGAACATACAGAAGAAGGAGAAAGCCTGCTGTGTTTGGCTTGTTCAGCCGGGTATTATGAATTAGCACAAGTAAGCAGAAATAATCTTTAGTGATCAAAATTGTGGAAGGGTTTTGATGTTTTGTTTATTTTTATCATTAATAAAAGTATCGTTAGAGACCAAGGTCTTTCCTTTTTGTCAGTAGGTAAAATAGAAACTGATACACAATTAATTTTTGTTGTCTGTACATGCAACTTGGCATGGTCTGTTTTTTTCTGCCGCTTACTCAAAAATAGTCCTAATGAATAAGAAAAACATAGAAATAATAATAATATTTTAAACTTGCCTTTAGAAATAATATACAAGTATCATGAAAGATATTGATTTATTTTCATTTCATCTAGATTATCCCAGTTCTTTTAGTTTTTTTTTTTTTTTTTCCTGTTAGAACAATTTTGGGAAATAGCCATATGTTTACCAGTTAGTTTGTGTCTTATTAGTATATAGTTTTGCTGTTCTCTTGCTAGATAATCCTGAGCGTAACACTAATTCTTTGACAGGAGCAGTTAAATTGTATAATTGGATGGTTAATGTGATTACCTACTTTACTTAAAGATTACTATGTAATGGTCTTGTAAAATATAACATCTAACCAGGTGTTTTGAGCAGTGAACATTGGCATATTTTCCCAAAAGGTGATTATTTTCTATTTTTCCTTGCCTCTACTCTAAAAGAATATCTTCCCAGATTCAGTATATTCTCTAGAAGTAATATTAATAGTAAGAATTGACAGTTTCTCTCTGTGTGCATATGTGTTTTAAAGGTATTGCTTGCTATGCATGCTAATGTTGAAGACAGAGGGAATAAAGGAGATATAACCCCCCTAATGGCAGCATCCAGTGGAGGTTATTTAGATATTGTGAAATTATTACTTCTTCATGATGCAGATGTCAACTCCCAGTCTGCAACAGGTATGTAGAAAATGATGTGTTAATCTGAGGAAAACAAATTGATATAAATAACTATAACCTGAGAGATAAAAATTTGATTCCTAGGGAAAACTGGTTGTAAAGATACAGAAAAATCATAGCCCTTGTTTAGAATCTCTGAGTAAAATATAGATTAATTTGATATCTTTAAAAGTGTTTGAAACACTCTTACATTCTATTTGGTCAAGATTGACAGTTTTTTTGCTGGGAACAGTTTCTTTTTCGCCACAATATATATAATGTACAAAGAGGCAAATTTATGAACTGTATCTTTCACAATTCTTTATCTCATTTAAATACAACTCCCTTATATAGATTAACCTGAGAGTCAAAACCCTATAGAGTTTTTTCTGTCAAGTGTACAGAATGCATTTACTAATAAGATATTCTGTGGCAGCATGAAAGCTACTCTAGTAAGGTTCTTTATAAGCCTTGGTCATATGTCTTGAGTTATAGGTGTACATTTAGTAATGAGATTCCTTGGATTTAGTGAGGCAGGCACATGGTTTAAAATACAATTTCAGTAATGAAAGCATATCAGTCTTCCATACCATTAAGTATATATTAAATGTAGCCTAATTTATTTATTTTTTTTTAATTTATTTATTTTATTTTTGCGGTACGCGGGCCCTCTCACTGCTATGGCCTCTCCCGTTGCGGAGCACAGGCTCCGGACGCGCAGGCTCAGCGGCCATGGCTCACGGGCCCAAGCTGCTCCTTGGCATGTGGGATCTTCCCAGACTGGGGCACGAACCCATGTCCCCTGCATTGGCAGGCGGACTCTCAACCACTGCGCCACCAGGGAAGCCCAGCCTAATTTATTTTTTAAACGACCATGACTTCTTAGAAAGGATTGTAGGTTACTTTGCTGACCACTTTGTCTTAGTCGTAGTAATATTAATATCCTCCATGTCTGAGACTGTTAAACAGTTGAATTCTGAATAAATTGGGTTTGAAATGATAGTTTTCTTGCTGAACCTTTAAAACAGTCTTCTTCAATCTCATACTGTTGGATGGTTAAACCATCTCCCTACTCCCTGTAATAAATAAAAGTCCTCAAAACAAAATCAGAAAAGGAATAAGTGGCAAATGAGGGAATAATGACCTTTTAAATAAATTTTTCTTTTGAAGGAATTATGCTGAGGGGGATTTATATCTGTCTCCCTGGGTCTCATAAATGTAGACCAAATGAATAAATGTGTAAAGATAAAGGAGAGGTAAAAGAAAATTAAGAAATGAATATACATAGAAAATGTTAAGTGTTTCTAAGTTGTACGGTGTTGAAAGAAAAAGCAATAACTTTGAGTGGTACATTAAAATATTTTATATTAAAATATGTTGGAAATGCTTTTTCAAGATGGCACTTAATCTTATTTCACGAGCTAAGGAAATACGGAGAGAGGTAAATTGGTTTGTTTATAATAAGCTTTTTTTTTTTTTTTTTTTTTTTTTTTGCGTTAACGCTGGCCTCTCACTGCTGTGGCCTCTCCCGCTGCGGAGCACAGCCTCCGGACGCGCAGGCCCAGCGGCCGTGGCTCACGGGCCCAGCTACTCCGCGGCATGTGGGATCCTCCCGGACCGGGGCACAAACCCGCGTCCCCTGCATCGGCAGGCAGACTCTCAACCACTGCGCCACCAGGGAAGCCCTATAATAAGCCTTTTAATTAGTGAAAAAATTAAGATGATGCTTCTAACCAATACAACAAAAAAATGAAATAATAGTTCTAGTGGTTTATGTAAGGTAATTGAAGAGATAGAACTAGAGCAGTAGTATAATCGTAATTTTATCAGTTTTATCATAATTTTAAATTTCTTTTCATTCTTTTTTAGGAAACACTGCACTAACTTATGCCTGTGCTGGAGGATTTGTTGACATTGTGAAAGTGCTACTTAATGAAGGCGCAAATATAGAAGATCATAATGAAAATGGACATACCCCCTTAATGGAAGCAGCCAGTGCAGGTCATGTGGAAGTTGCAAGAGTTCTTCTAGATCATGGGGCAGGCATCAACACTCATTCTAACGAATTCAAAGAAAGTGCTCTTACACTTGCATGCTACAAAGGTACTCTATAAATGTATATATGTTTGTAGGGTTTTTTTCATAGCAACTTTGAATATTTAAATATTTGAATATTGAGTATTTGAGTTAATTTTATATTTCTTATACTTTCCCTGTGCTATAAAGTTATCTAGCTTCTAAGAGATTATATAAAAAGTCCATTTTAGCATGTATTTCCTAAAGTATAGTTTCATAGTATATGTTTTTTTATTATTTTAATTCAAATTTATTCAACTAGCTATAAGGTCAACCAAAACTCTCAGCACAGACTTAGAGGGTTTCCATTCTTTAATAACTTTTGTTTTATATGATTTTTCCAACCTTTATTTTAAAAATTATACACACTCAAATAATAATAATCACACTTGATATAGAAAACCTGAAAAACACAGAATAGTGTAAAGAAGTTTTACAATGACATGTAATGCTACCATCTGAAGATTTAAAAAGCATGTAAACAATATTTTAGTATATTTACTTCTAGTTTGTTTTTTAAGTAAATTTATAAACAAATATATATACACTTGACTCTTACAACATGGTTTTGAACTGCACAGGTTCACTTATACACAGACTTTTTTCAGTAAGTGTATACTATAGTACTAAACAATCCAAAGTTGGTTGAATCCTCAGATGTGGAACTATAATCAAAGATGGTAGATAGAGCTCCAGCAATCCATATTCTAGGAAGGATGAAGAGGGTAAGGGCAAAATGAGGAATGCCTTCCAACTTAGTAAGCTACCTTTAAGGAGTCTTCCTAGAAGTTCTGCCTTATAAGTCCCTTTTACATCTCATTGGCTACACATAGCAGCAAGGGAGGCTGGAAAATGTAGTCTTTTAGTCAGGCATGTTGCCACTGAGATGAAATTGGGAGTTCTGTTGTTAAGGAAAAATGAGAGAATGTATATTGGGTAGGAAACTAGCAATCTCTGCCAAATACATCAAATGGATGCACCATAATTGCCTCTTGTTGGACACTTGCATTGTTCCCAGTTTTTCACTATTATTGAAAACACTGTGATAACATCCTTGTGCAGACATCTTTGCCTAATCTCTGATTATTTCCTTAGGATAAATTCCTGGAAGTGGAATTGCTGGGTCAAAGGGTATGGACATTTTTAAGGCTTTTGATACATATTGCCAAATTGCCTTCTAGAAAGGTTGAACCAATTTACACTCCCACCAGCAGTGTTTGAGAGTGCCCTTTACCCCACCCTACACCCTCACCAACACTGGGTATTATCATTCTTTTTAATATTTGCCATTTTGATAGTAAAAAATGGTGTCTTATTTTAATTTGCAATTTTTTAATAGGAAGGTTTAATATTTTTTTCATCAGTTTAATATTCATTTTCACTTCTTTTTTTGAATTACCATTTCATGTCCTTCATCCATTTTTCTGCTGGAGTGTTTGTCTTTTTCTTATTGACTATTATAAGGTTTTTTATATACTAAATGTATCAAGAGGGTTGAAATTATTTTGAATGGAGTTTTCTCTGCCTGCTCATTGCCACAGTGAGTTTATGGTTATTATTTTAAAGCTTTTTTTCTGAAAAATATGATCCAAACATACTTTACCTGGCATTCTATTTGATTTCAGTGTTTTGATTTATAGTTTATGCAGAGTAAATCAAAGAATAAGTATTATTACTTTATTGCTTTACTTGAATTAATGTGCGTTGGACTAATTCAGTCTTTAAAACCTAGATAAGACTTTGACGAGAGCCTGCTTATTATTCTGGATTGGCTTTGTAAAATTGTCATTGATTTCTTTATTAAACGCAAAATAAGTTCTCTTGTAAATTTTTGTATAGACACCTGAAAGAAAAAGATTCCCTACTTTAATACTTATATATTAAATCGATAGTTCTTGAGAAATATAGTTTTAAAATTTGTGTTCTTTTTTTTTAAAGGCCATTTGGATATGGTTCGCTTTCTGCTTGATGCTGGTGCAGATCAAGAGCACAAAACAGATGAGATGCACACTGCCTTAATGGAGGCTTGCATGGTAATTTTAAATTGCACTCACATGAGATTTTATGGGAAGAAAGGGTCATATGTGTTTCAGCCTTTGAGAATTATTTTTATTCTTTTGGAAAAATCATTATTATGAGATGGTAAAGATCTTGAAAATTTTGTACATTATCAGAGAGGGAAGGGGGAGTTTATGATGTTTTGTTTATCTTTTGATAGTAAATCTGTTAATGTAGGAAATCATACAAAAGGCAAGCTTGGCTATGTCATTTTCAACACACTGATGTACTTCTATTTTCTTTCCAATTCTTTCATTATGGTAAAATACACATATCATAAAATTTACCATGTTAACTATTTTTGAGAGATATTAAGTATATGCATAATGTGCAACCATCATTACCATCCATTTTCGGAAATCTTTTCATCTTTATAAAACTGAAACTCTATATCCATTAAACAGCAACTTTCCATTCCCCACTTCTTCCTATTCCTTGTGATCACCATTCCACTTTCTATCTCTATCATTTTGACTACATTAAGTGCCTCATATAAGTGGAATCATACAATATTTGTCTTTTTGTGACTGACTTATTTCAGTTAGCGTGATGTCCTCAGGTTCATCTGTGTTGTAGCATATGTCAGAATTTCCTTTGTTTTTTAAGGCTACATAATATTTTATTGTATGTACCACATTTTGCTTATCCATTTATCCACTGATGGACACTTGCATCGCCTCCATGCTTTAGCTATTGTGAATAATGCTGCTGTGAACATGGGTGTACAAATATCTGTTTGAGTCCTGTTTTCAGTTCTTTTGGATATATACCCAGAAGCGAGATGGCTTGAGGTTTGTTTTATAGTCTGGATGTGCATATATATTCCATGGGCATTTGAAAAGAAAGAATATTCTGCTTTTGGTCAGTGGAGTGTTTTATTAAGACCTGTTGAGAGATGGTGGAGTTCTTCTACATCCTTTCTGAATTTCTGTCTAGTTTTTCTAGCAGTTGTCGAGAGGGGGTGTTGAGATCTCCAACTATGCTTGTGGATTTGTCTATTTCTTCTTCTAGTTGCTTCACTTTTCCCCCACATTTTTGGAGCTCTGTTGTTTTGGTACATGCCCTTTTTTTTTTTTTCTCATCCATTTTCTCAATTTTTTCCCTCTATTTTTTTTGATATATCTAGTAGTTATTTTGAAGTTCTTTTCTTCTAACTACTATATTTGATTCACTTCTGGGTCAACTTTTATTATTTTATATCTTGATGATCAGTTACTTTTTCTTGCCCCTTAATATGTCTAGTAATTTTTTTTTGTAATCCATATGCTGTGGATGATCCCTTTTCAAGGCCCTGGATTATCCTGTATTCCTTTCTTTTTTTTTTTTTTTTTTTTTTTTTTGTGGTATGCGGGCCTCCCTCTGCTGTGGCCTCTCCCGTTGCGGAGGACAGGCTGGCTCAGCGACCATGGCTCACGGGCCCAGCCGCTCCGCGGCATGTGGGATCCTCCCAGACCGGGGCGCACACCCGGTTCCCCTGCATCGGCAGGCGGACGCGCAACCGCTGCGCCACCAGGGAAGCCCCTGTATTCCTTTTAAGACTGTTAAATTCTGTTCTAGCAGGCAGTTAAATTACCAGTGAATCACCCTGATCCTATTGAGGCTTAATTCAGCATCACTTTTACTCCTAGGTCCTTACTCTTTGGTCTTAAAGATGTTCACTCTTTGTTTAGGATATATTTCCTTGGGCCATGGTTTGGAAGATGCCCAAAGAGAAAAAGTTAGAGTGAATGGAGGCTAAACAATACACTACTAAATAAACAAGAGATCACTGAAGAAATCAAAGAGGAAATAAAAAAATACCTAGAAACAAATGACAATGAAAACACGACAAGCCAAAACCTATAGGATGCAGCAAAAGCAGTTCTAAGAGGGAAGTTTATAGCAATACAATCCTACCTCAAGAAACATCTCAAATAAACAACCTAAATTTACACCTAAAGCAGTAAGAGAGAGAAGAACAAAAAACCCCCAGAGTTAGCAGAAGGAAAGAAATCATAAAGATCAGATCAGAAATGAAGGAAACAATAGCAAATGAAAAAGGAGAAGAAACAACTGACACTGAAGAAATACAAAGGATCATGAGAGATTACTACAAGCAACTATATGCCAATAAAATGGACAACCTGGAAGAAATGGACACATTCTTAGAAAAGTACAGCCTACTGAGACTGAACCAGGAAGAAGTAGAAAATATAAACAGACCAATTACAAGCACTGAAATTGAGACTGTGATTAAAAATCTTTCAGCAAACAAAAGCCCAGGACCAGATGGCTTCACAGGCAAATTCTATCAAACATTTTGAGAAGAGCTAACACCTGTCCTTCTCAAACTCTTCCAAAATATAGCAGAAGGAGGAACACTCCCAAACTCATTCTACAAGACCACCATCACCCTGATACCAAAACCAGACAAAGATGTCACAAACAAAGAAAACTATAGGCCAATATCGCTGATAAACATACATGCAAAAATCCTCAACAAAGTACTAGCAAACAGAATCCAATAGCACATTAAAAGGATCATACACCACGATCAAGTGGGGTTTATCCCAGGAACTCAAGGATTCTTCAATATACGCAAATCAATCAATGTGATACACCATATTAACAAATTGAAGGATAAAAACCATATGATCATCTCAATAGATGCAGAAAAAGCTTTTGACAAAATTCAACACCGATTTATGATAAAAACCCTCCAGAAAGTAGGCATAGAGGGAAGTTACCTCAACATAATAAAGGCCATATTTGACAAACCCACAGCCAACATCATTCTCAATGGTGAAAAACTGAAACCATTTTCACTAAGATCAGGAACAAGACAAGGTTGCCCACTCTCACCACTATTAGTCAACATAGTTTTGGAAGTCCTAGCCACGGCAGTGAGAGAAGAAAAGAAATAAAAGGAATCCAAATCGGAAAAGAAGTAAAGCTGTCACTGTTTGCAGATGACATGATACTATACATAGAGAATCCTAAGGACTCTACCAGAAAACCACTAGAGCTAATTAATGAATTTGGTAAAGTAGCAGGATACAAAATTAATGCACAAAAATCTCTTGCATTCCTATACACTAATGATGAAAAATCTGAAAGAGAAATTAAGGAAACACTCCCATTTGCCCTTGCAACAAAAAGAATGAAATACCTAGGAATAAACCTACCAAAGGAGACAAAAGACCTGTATGCAGAAAACTATAAGACACTGATGAAAGAAATTAAAGATGATACAAACAGACGGAGAGATATACCATGGTCTTGGATTGGAAGAATCAACATTGTAAAAATGACTATACTACCCAAAGCAATCTACAGATTCAATGCAATCCCTGTCAAACTACCAATGGCATCTTTCACAGAACTAGAACAAAAAATTTCACAATTTGTATGGAAGCACAAAAGACCTCAAATAGCCAAAGCAATCCTGAGAAAGAAAAATGGAGCTGGAGGAATCAGGCTCCCTTACTTCAGACCATAGTACAAAGCTACAGTAATCCAGACAGTATGGTACTGGCACAAAAACAGAAATATAGATCAATGGAACAGGGTAGAAAGCCCAGAGATAAACCAATGCACATATGGTCACCTTATCTTTGATAAAGGAGGCAAGAACATACAATGTAGAAAAGACAGCCTCTTCAATAAGTGGTGCTGGGAAAACTGGACAGCTACATGTAAAAGAATGAAGTTAGAACACTTCCTAACACCACACACAAAAATAAACTCAAAATGCATTAAACACCTAAATGTAAGGCCAGACACTATCAAACTCCTAGAGGAAAACATAGGCAGAACACTCTGTGACATAAATCACAGCAAGATCCTTTTCGACCCACCTCCTAGAGAGATGGAAATAAAAATAAAAATAAACAAATGGGACCTATTGAAACTTAAAAGCTTTTGCACAGCGAAGGAAACCATAAACAAGACCAAAGACAACCCTCAGAATGGGAGAAAATATTTGCAAATAA
>NC_041221.1:136283753-136297488 GCF_002837175.3 Physeter macrocephalus
GATGCAAGAGGGAGGAGATATGAGGATATATGTATATGTATAGCTGATTCACTTTGTTATAAAACAAACTGGTGCACCATTGTAAAGCAATGATACTCCAATAAAGATGTTAAAAAAAATAAAAATATATTTTATAAAAAGAAAAAGGGATCATCTCAAATGCTCCCTTCTTTAAGTTATCATAACCCTAGCCCTAGCTTGGTTGCTGTCCAGTGTCTCCAGTTGTTTTATATTTTTTCCCCAATTTTTATAGTTGTTTATGATAGAGAGTAAGTCCAATCCCAGCTACTGCTCAAAGGCTAAGACTAAAGTCTTAGAATTAAAAAAAAATTCTAATAATGATATTAGGCCTTTAAGAGTGGATTATTTTGTTTGTTTGTTTGTTTTGTGTGTGTGTGTGTGTGTGTTTCATCGTCAGGTGGACTCTCAACCACTGCGCCACCAGGGAATCCTGGATTATTCTTTTTTTAATTTCTTATTTTGGTATTCTTTTTTCCTTTGTTAGAAATAATATTGTTCATTAACATTAAAAAAGTGCTTAGTACAAGTCGTCTGTAAGGTCTGTACTCAAGATATGTTAGCAGAGTATATAAAGACTCTTCAAAAATTAAAGTAAATTCAAGCAAAACAGTTTCTTGGGAGCCTAGAGAAGCTGGGCGCAATAGTAGTTCCCTGATCTGTGGGCATGCATAAACCCTTATTTTCTTTTCAATTAGATTTGTATATCAAACACCAAGTAACTCAATATAGGAATTTGGTTAAAATATATTTTATTTTACATATATTTGAAGTATTAGTAAAACTAAAATTTTAATGTGAAGTCATTTGTTTTTGACATCATGTCAAAAGTGGTTATAGCTAAGTTAGTCATTTAGTTAAGTGTAATGAAACTCTAGATGGATACTGAAACGTAATATTTGATTAAGGTTTCTTTAATTAATTCTTTAGTAAAAGAATTGCCCAACCTTATAAAACCTTATTTTTGTACTCAGTCTTTACTTTTCATTAGCAATATTGGGGTCTTTTTTTTTTTTTTTTTTTTTGCGGTACGCGGGCCTCTCACTGTTGTGGCCTCTCCCGTTGCGGAGCACAGGCTCTGGACATGCAGGCCTAGTGGCCATGGCTCACGGGCCTAGCCACTCTGCGGCATGTGGAATCTTCCTGGACCGGGGCACAAACCCGTATCCCCCACATCGGCAGGCGGACTCTCAACCACTGTGCCACCAGGGAAGCCCTTGGGGTCATTTTTGAAATAAAGAACAATACCATTTGTCTTTATATGCACAACAGGAGTTACATAAAATTTTGAAGCATAGAATTTGAAACTAAAGAAATGTATGTATGATGATAGAGGGATAGAATGGATACGCTCCATGACAATATTGTTAATTGCCTTACTGTCTATGCAGATGGGCTCATGGTAAAATTATTTACAAGTGAGTACGACTTATTTTTACATCTTTGTAAAATTCTTTGCCTCATTACAAGTTAGTGATGAGAAAAAATATAGGATAGTATCAGTCCACAGGGATTTACCTTGGTGACAGAATCCCAAGTGGTAATGACTTCACAGAATTTGTTGTGTTACTTTTTGCAAAGTATTTTTTTCTTAAATAGATCTAACACAGTTTCTACACTTAAACATGACACCTAAGTTTGAGGCTATAGCTATATTTGACTCTGGCTGTAGTATAAACAGTAATTATTTTATTTTGAGTTACTGTTGACTATGGATTTAACAATTTTTTGAACTTCAAAGAATGTGGAAATTCAAAATTATTTGGAGTTGTAACTGTATCTCACAAGTCTGATTCTTGTGGAAAATTCTGGGCTTGCTCAAAAGTAAGGTAAAATAATTTTAATGGACTTTTGGTAAGACAGATTTCAAAAATTGTTCAGATGGTCATGGTAATATATATGCCTCTAAGCTGCCTCTCCTTTTTTTTCCTCTTGTCTTTCCTCAATCTCTTGCTTTTCTTCTTCCACTTAAAAAATATCAAAACAAAACAAAAATTCCTTTCTTCTTGTTTTACTTCTGAAAATCTGCAGGATGGACATGTAGAGGTGGCACGCTTGCTTTTGGATAGTGGTGCTCAAGTGAATATGCCTGCAGATTCATTTGAGTCTCCGTTAACGCTAGCTGCCTGTGGAGGACATGTTGAATTGGCAGCTCTACTTATTGAGAGGGGCGCAAATCTTGAGGAAGTTAATGATGAAGGATACACTCCCTTGATGGAAGCTGCTCGGGAAGGACATGAAGAGATGGTGGCACTACTCTTAGCACAAGGTAAAATAGTTTTACTTCTTTAATTAAAAAATCGATTTCCGTTCGTTTTTTGTGTCAGTATCCCTGAAGTTTACTACAACTAAGATATTTTTTGCATTGATGATAAAATAAGTTATCAACACCCTGGAAGAAACCCCAGAAGCAGAGAAAAGATAATTATCACAAATCAGAACACTTTATTGTAAGTCTTTTGTAACTAGTTTTATCTATTTTCATGCTTTCCTTAGGAGCAAATATAAATGCTCAGACAGAAGAAACCCAAGAAACTGCTCTAACGTTGGCTTGCTGTGGAGGATTTTCTGAAGTTGCAGACTTCCTGATTAAGGCAGGGGCTGACATAGAACTTGGCTGCTCCACACCTCTGATGGAGGCTTCTCAGGAGGGACACCTGGAGTTGGTTAAATATTTACTGGCTGCTGGTATGTGGCTTTAAAAACGCCTTTTAGAAAAAGACTTTTATATTGCTTTCATAACTTTAACAGTTAACCATAACTTTTCAACTTTCTACAAAAGTTGAAAGACAGCTCCATAATTTAACTCTCTTCTTAGGCTTTTAAATCTCCAAAAATGTCATTTTTTGAAAGGTTTCTTAGAGTTATTAATGTTTGCTTGTTGACTGTAAGTCTTCTCATTGACCTTATCTTTCCGTTGAATGTTTGTGGCTTTTGGAGGGGAGAAGTTAGTTCCTCCTCGTGTCTATTAATAAGAGGAGGTGGGGGTGACATAGAGGTTATAATTTGATACCCTTAAGCCTGTTCATTTCTTGACATTTCTGATTTCTCAAAAAAAATAAGAAAGAAAGAATGAACGAACAAATGGGAATATGTTTTTTTGGCAGAAGTATTTAGTTTTAGGGGGGTTTTTGTTTATTTTATATTTTTTTGGTTTATTTTTTTTTTTTTGCGGTACGCGGGCCTCTCACTGTTGTGGCCTCTTCCGTTGCGGAGCACAGGCTCCGGACGCGCAGGCTCAGCAGCCATGGCTCACGGGCCTAGCTGCTCCGCGGCATGTGGGATCTTCTCAGACCGGGGCACGAACCCGTGTCCCCTGCATCGGCAGGTGGACTCTCAACCACTGCGCCACCAGGGAAGCCCTGTTTATTTGTTTTTAAATATTTATTTATTTGGCTGCATTGGGTCTTAGTTTTGGCGTGAGGGATCTTTGTTGTGGTGCGTGCTCTTCGTTGCGGCATGCAGGCTTCTCTAGTTGTGGCACGTGGGCCCAGTAGTTGTGGCACATGGGCTCTCCAGTATGGCACGCAGGCTCTAGAGTACGTGGGCTTAGTTGCCCCGTGGCATGTGGGATCTTAGTTCCCTGACCAGGGATTGAACCCGCGTCCCCGCAGAAGGTGGATTCTTAACCACTGGACCACCAGGGAAGTCCCAGAAGTATTTAGTTTTAAAATAATTTGTGCTTTATATATTGTTAACCAGTGGTAAGAAGTAAGTTTTTTTACGTAGAATATTTGTAGTTTTTTATAGAGCAAGTTAAGAATATATCAGAAAAAATTGATCCAGACAGATGTAAACCTTTATATATCCTTTAGAAATAGTATAAAATTTTTTATCCATATCTAATAAGTTGTTTAAAACTTGACATATAAAGAAATTAATACATAAAGGAAAATAAAATATTTAGCAAACTTTATTCATCCTTTACTGTTAATATTAATTTGATTATAGCCCAGCATCAATTATTCCTTTGAATTATTATTGCAATAATTTCTTAATCCAGATCATTAATGGTTTGGATGATTGTTTAGATTTTGAACCAATGCACAAACCAACCATACAGGCTGACCTCTTCCTTGACTCAAATACTATTATTTGCTGTAGTTAGTAAATGTATGTGCATTGTTCAGTCATTTTTCCCTCATTATTTTCTGTAACTATCTGTGTCCCATTCAGGAGTCTTTCTTTACCGGTGCTTATCAGTCTTCATTCTCCCCACATCCTTCTAAGTAGTCAAGATATTGTTAAGAGGCTTTTAAAAGAAGGAATAAATAATGTTAACTAAGAAATCACCAGACATTCTGCTCAGCTCATGTGTTAACTCTATTAATTACCACTGGCCACTGGTATAGTAAGAAATATTACACACATCTTATAGATACAGAAACTGATGTACAGTCATGTTACATAACTTCCCTAAGCATATCAAGCTAATAAGTGACAGGGCCAATCTTCAAACTTAGAACTCCTGACATTGTTTTTTCTATTGCGTCACCACTGATTCTCATATTTAGCTACTTTTGCTAATTTGAAGTGGGTAGTTTCTGGAACTGTCTCGGGGGACTGAGAATCACTTTTTACGTGATCACTACCTAAAACAATTTTTTTTCCAGATTAGAGTGTGATTTATTTACATGCATTTCTTCTTATAGTGTAGCACTAAAGAAGAATCCAACAGGTCTTTTAATACATTGCCTATACAGTTTTTTTAAAAAATTAAAAAACCTTTTGTTACAGCATTTTTTCAAACATTTAGAAAATATGATGAATCCTAAGAACCCATTACCCAGCTTTAAGAATCTCATTTCATCTATACTCCCTCTATATCCCCCACTTATTTTTATGTAATGTTTATTAAAAATAATTAAACATTAAATTTTTTTTATTGAGAGATAATTGACATACAACATTAGTTTCAGGTGTACCAAATAATGATTTGATATTTGTGTATATTGTGAAATCACCACCAGAATAAGTCTAGTTAATATCCGTCTCCACACAGTTATAAAAACATTTTAAAATTAACATTTAAATTTTTAAATTTGAAAATAAATTTGTTTTTATAAATTATCGATAAATATTTCAGTATGTATCTCTAAAAGAGAATCTTGTAAAAAAGTAACCACAGTACCATTTCCTTACCTAAATTTTTAAAATAATAATTCCTTGGTGTCATTAAATATCTAAGCAGTTTTCATATTTTCCTGATAGTCTTACAAATGTGTATGTGTGCGTTTAATGACTTTTTTGAATTAGGATTCAAATAAGATTCATACAGTAACTCTAGATCAATATATCTCTCTCTTATTTTTTTTTTTTTTTTTTTTTTTTTGCGGTACGCGGGCCTCTCACTGTTGTGGCCTCTCCCGTTGCGGAGCACAGGCTCCGGATGCGCAGGCTCAGCGGCCATGGCTCATGGGCCTAGCCGCTCCGCGGCATGTGGGATCTTCCCAGACCAGGACACGAACCCGTGTCCCCTGCATTGGCAGGTGGACTCTCAACCACTGCGCCACCAGGGAAGCCCAATGCATCTCTTAAGTCCCTTTAATTTATGGGCTCTTCATCATCTTTCTTTTCTTTTTTCCCTTGCAAGTTTTGGTTGAAGACATGAAATGTTTATCCTTTAGGCTTCCCAGAGTATGGATTTTGCTAATTGCACCTCCACGATTTCATTTAACTTGTTTTTCTGTCCCTTGGATTTCCTGTAAGTAGTACTTAGATCTAGAGACTTGATTGAATTCAGGTATGATGTATGTTTGTTTTGTTCTGTTTTGTTTTTAAGACTACTTCATAGGTAGTATACTTTCTTCAGGAGGTAGTAAGTGTCTGATTGTCTCTCTTTTTGATTATTAGATATTGATGATCGTTGCTTAGATCCATTAATTCATTAGGGGTTACAAAGTGGTAATATTCTAAATTCTATTATTCCTTCCTTGTTTATTAGCAGAAATATGTCTATAAAGAGAAACTTCCCTTCATCAGCTATTTGGTTACTCTTAGGTATAAATCATACAGGAACAGTCTTATAAATGTTTGATTTTTCCCCCCCTTTCCTCTCCCCCCTTAACCCCAAATAATGAGATGGACCCCTAGTATCCTTCACTGGTGACCAATGAAGTCGTTTTTTTGTTTTTGATTTGACCGTCATTTTGAACTTCTAGATTTAAACATACATGATGGCTTTTATTCTATCATAGTCCTCATTCTTTTTGAGGTAAAAATTGCTGAAAGATGGGACAATTTCACTATCTTTGGTCAGTAAGTTTAGCTCCTAAATCCTTTTGGTGTGACCTCATTATAGTCTCTGTTTCCTTGCTTTTTGATATTGCTAGATGTTTCAGGCCCATCTTATACAGATTCTCCCCCAGTCTTGGAACCAATTATTTCTTTAAGAAGCCGTAATTTCCTTTAGTAGGATATGGGACTTAGAGATCACAATCTTAGCTAGAGATGCTATTTCGGCTTGGTCTTTCATTGTCTCTAGGCCTTTTTAGTTGGTCAGAGTGAGGAAATATTTTTCTTACAGATGATAATACAACATGAATTCATGTCAGTACTTCCAATTCAGAACCATACGGTTTTACTTAACTTCAGCAATCTTTTATCTGTGTTTTCTCTCAGCCATGCCCCGAATTTCACTCACCAAAGGATTACTCATTTGATTTTTACCACAATATCCATAGAATAGAAACCAAAACTACTGTCAATATGATTTCTGAAAACTGTTTGATATTTTTGGCTTTAGCAGCCCTTTTATTTCTTAGGGTATATCTTACTGGCGATGTATAGGCAGATTATTATTATTATTTTTTAAAAATAAATTTATTTATTTATTTTGGCTGTGTTGGGTCTGTTGCTGTTGCTGCATACAGGTTTTTCTCTGGTTGCGTCGAGCGGGGTCTACTCTTTGTTGTAGTGCGCAGGCTTCCCATTGTGGTAGCTTCTCTTGTTGCGGAGCGCAGGCTCTAGGCACATGGGCTTCAGTAGTTGCAGCACACGGCTCAGTAGTTGTGGGTCGCGGGCTGTAGAGCACAGGCTCAGTTGTTGTGGCGCATGGGCTTAGTTGCTCTGCGGCATGTGGGATCTTCCCGGACCAGGGCTCAAACCTGTGTCCCCTGCATTGGCAGGAGGATTCTTAACCACTGTGCCACCAGGGATGTCCAGATTATTGTATTTTTTAATAGTTTGGTATAGTTCCTTTCTGTGTGGCTAAAAACATTTTTCCAAAACATTTAAAGGAAAATTAGGGTTCTTAAAATCTGATATTTTCATATTTAGAGTTTATGAGTTTCACCAAATTATAAAATTCACAAAGTAAATGTGTAATTTTTTTGTTTGCCAGGTGCTAACGTTCATGCGACAACAGCAACAGGAGATACAGCCTTAACCTACGCTTGTGAAAATGGACATACGGATGTTGCAGATGTTTTACTTCAAGCAGGGGCTGATTTAGTAAGATATTTTTAATTTCAAATATTTTTGTGTGAATGTTAATACTCCTTTATTTTTAACATTTAGAAAACACTAGTAAAAAAGATCAGTAGTTTGCATGCTTTGTATAAAATAACTTTTAAAAGTTTGGCTACTTGTTCTAGTTGTTGCATTTATTAAATGTATTTGAAAATAGTTTTTAAAAGGGCATACTGTTTCTTTTCCTAGATAAAAACATTTGTTTCTTTCTTCCTCTCACCCAGTCCCATTTGACATTCCTGAACTTTTTAAACTGCCCTTTATTAGACATATAAATTTAATTATATGTTTGCAACATAGAATAACCTGTCAGATCACTTTGAGTGATTTCTTTTGTTTTTCTAATTAGTTAGACATTTAAAATAAAGCTACTGTCATCTTCCTAACAACATTGTTACAGCATTTCATTCTTTTTCTGTTCTTTTAATATCTTCTATTTTGGCTTTTCAAAGTTTCAAATTAGATGGCAGGTTCGTATGTGTAATAATCCTTACAACTATGGGAAATTATAAATAATATCCCACTTAAAGGTTTATGCTTCTTGCTGAAATGTTTGCTTTGACTAATTTTTATTTTGTGAGAGTATTTTGAACTGCTTTCTAGAGTTTCTTCCAGAATTCCCTTATGTATTTCTTAAAAATCTGTGTGAGACACGCATAGTTATAACTGCTGTAGAGAATCAACTTTATTAATTTCAGTTATTTAGAAAAAACTGTGCAAGTATTGTCTTTTAAACCATTTCCAATAACAGACATTCCCCCCAAAATACCTGAGAACATTGTTGGAAAATAATTATTGACTATAATAAGTGTATAGTGTAATTATGCTATTTATTTATCATCATTTCTACTACTAATAAATATTGTAGTGATAAGACTAGCATTCATTCTCATTAATTAGGATCTGCCAGTTAGAATTTCTAAGAGGTGTACTTTTTTCTTTTGAAAATTATGATGGATATGTTAAGTAGATCTTAATCTTCTGCCTTCTTTCTTTATCTCATTCCTTTTTTTAGAGTTGCTTTGGGTCATCTAAAAATTAAGAATTGAAGCATTTCATCACTTGGAATAAACAGGGTAGAGCATAAAAGCTTAGATAATATAAGCAAAGTTTAATACTCTTATCCTCTGAATTCTTGTCAAAATTTTTCCTTCTTCCATTTTTCCATAGCTAAGTCACTTTCTTGACTAATTTGCTAGTTCTTCTAAAAATATTAAATAGGAAAAGAGGAACTATCTGTTAAATGCACTTTAAAGTATAGCAAAACCTTAGTGATTTTTGACAGAGTTAAAAATTTGTTATGAAATATTTTTAAATGCCCTTTAAAACAAAGGGCATTTAAAAATAGAGAACAAAATAGTTTTCTATTTTTTATTTTTATAGTTTTCTGGAATTAGGTAAATTGTGATTAAAATTCCTTAGAAGAATTTCATTAAATAAGCAGATTGAAAGATTTGAATTTACCATACTGTTTTACATTCAAAATATAAGATTAAAAAATGGCTCAGATAAATATATATCTTAAGTACAAAGGTAATACTGTTATTCTAATGTAACTGTTTTTCTCTTCTGCAAACCGTCTTTGCATTCATATATACATGTAATTATAATCATAGTATAGTACAGTTGTTTTCTATTTTCCAGAATCTGTGTTCTGTCATAATCTTTTCAATTTTGCTACATATTCTCTATATTTATAACTTGTGCATAATATTCCATCAAGTTGATGAGCCATAATCATTCACTTATTATTGAACTTTTGACTTGCTTTTTATTTTTCACTGTTGTAAATACTTCTAGATTTAATAGTTTCATGGGCATATCTTTTTCTTTTTTCTCCTTTTGAATTATTTCATATATTAATTTTTCACTTTAAAAAATATATTCCTATTTTATGCTTTTGCTATCTGTGGAGAGATATTTCAATTTTAATATTAGTTATTTTCCTGATTGTAAAAAGCAATTCTTGTTCTTTATAGAAAATGTGGAAAGTATGGAAAAGCATAGTAAGTTTGATATTTAAAAACTATAAATAATTTCACGCTTTACTATATAAGCCATAGGCGGGAAACAAAAAACCTAGTCAAAAACAAGAAGTGAGTAAAGCAGGCACATTAGTCCCTGAGTCCTGAGGAAGAAAATGACTGATGATTCTTGCTAGCTGGACCTAAAAAGACAGTAGCACCTTTCTTGTCCTTCATTCTTTTCTGTCACCTCCTAGTATCTGTTTAGGACTGTAGTAATTTCCTCCAGTGGTTTGGAATTGGAAGACTACACTTCCATTGCATGGAGTGGAGATGTATTCCATTTCTGGCATCCCACAGATGTATTCTTGATGTCTAGGTTTGGTAGTTCTTTAAGTTAAATTGTTTATTTGTTTTCGTGGGCTAGCTGAGAACCTTCATTTTGGGGGGAACTATTTTTACCTTCGGTTTTAAGTAAGAACGCACAAGTCAACCTTTGAAACACAATCTGGACCATGCTTTGTTAGATTTTTAGAGCTTAACTTTTGCCACAATTTAAGGCTTTGTTATTATATATTTTTTAAAGAGCTTAAAAGTTGTCTCTCATTTTAAAAAATATTCTGTAGAATCAGTTAGGATATTAATTACAATTTTATAAAAATGTAATGCAACAATTTGGATTTCTTATATTGTTTCTTGAGATGAAACTGAGAGATTTTAAGGCTTTTCATTCTACATGTGTAGTAGGTATAGTTTAGAACTTAGTTTTAAAGGAAATCTAGACAGTTTCTTATTTAATGCTTTTTTAAAAATCCACAACCAGAACTGTTAGTATACTTGAGCATTTTCAGGTAGATCCTCAAAATATGTTCATGTTCTCATTTGAAACTTAGTTATTTGAAATTTTATTTTTTCTTGTTTTAAAAATATTTAAAATGAAAAAATATTTGATATTTCCAGTAAAAAAAACCCTGAATATCCATCATATTTAAAAGGTTATGGATTGATATGTAACTTGTCTACCTTTGTAATAATTGCATAAATTTGAATAATCCATTATGAAAAACCTTTGGACTAGATTAGTTTTCTTAAATAAGCCACTTAAAATGTTCCTTTTGGAAATCAAAAATTAAATGAAATAAAAAATTATCCATTAATTCGAGTTTTTTTTGAAAATTCTCCCTATTTAACATGCAAAATCATTTTAACTACTCAATAAGCAGAGAGCCTTGAACAAATAACCTAATCCATATCTTCCATATAGTTGCACCTCTTGTTACCACTGTAATGGGAATCATTATGTATTGAAATAAAGATTATTCCTTTATGTACTTTCTTTCTCTGCATAGCATCTTTTGTTTATTGGGCCCAAATTAGTTTTTAGTATTTGGTGTGATTACAGGTATAATATGATATAAACCCATTGTAAGAAAGTTTGTATTAAAACACATTAGTATTCTGTAGTATACTTAAAATCTAAAAGAAATTTAAAAAAAAAGAAAAAAATAAACCAGCCTTTGGAAACTAATCTTATTTCTCTGAAAAGGAATATGCTAGGTGTCCTTATAAATTTGTTATTGAACTGCTTGACCAGAAATAACCAATAAACACCATTTAAAAATCGAAGTTGAGTGACTCCCCTGGTGGTCCAGTGGTTAAAACTCCACACCTCCACTGTAGGGGGCATGGGTTCAATCCCTGGTCCGGGAACTAAGATCCCATATGCCGTGAGGCGCGGCCAAAAAAAATAATAAATAAAAATAAAATTGACATCTGCAATATTAAAGAAAAATGAAAAGTGAAGTTGATTCAGTTCCATTTTCTTTGAGTCACTGTCCTGGTGTCCTGTATAATTATTACTTTAGGCCATTCTCCCCAGTTACTGGTCTTTAGACCAAAAGGCAGAGTTTTAATATTTCATTCTTTATTCGTATCTTGATAGCTTACTTCAGCTAAAGCATTTATATGGCTTGATTTCTTTTACCACAGTCCTCTAGCCCCCTCTTTACTTTTACTTTTATGTTCAAGGTGGAGAATTTGCACAGTTAACTATTCAACAGTATAACTTGGATTGTAAAACCCTACTCTGCTTCTTTCTTTTTTTCTCTTGCTTGCTTTTAATTTTGACTTACTTTGTTGTCTATGTTTTCCTGGCTTCCATGCCCAACCATGTTATTGTTATAGAGATGATCCATCTCTATGAAAGATGACTGCATCAGGTCAGAGTTTCCAAAGGCCCTAATGATAGGATGTTTAGGTGGCAGCAGTGTTGGTTAACATGTCAGCGTTGTTTTGTTTTTCTGTTTAAAAAAATATATATATAGATAGATAGATAGATAGTAGGAGTTTTTGTTGTATTTTATTTTTTTCTTCCAGGTTTATTAAGATATAATTGACATACAGTACTGTATAAGTTTAACTTGTGATTATCACAATAAATTTAGAACCTCTATCATCTCATATAGATACAAAATTAAAGAAATAGAAAAAAAATTTATTCCTTGTCATGAGATCCCTTAAGATTTGCTCTCTTAACAACTTTCATATATAACATACAGCAGTATTAATTATATTTATCATGTTGTATAATACATCCCTAGTACTTACTTATAACTTGACGTTTGTACAGAGTTGCTTTGATTTGGTGGTGTTTCTGGTTTTCAAACCATTTGTAAAGATGATAGAATCTTTCTCTTTTCATCATGGCATGTTAATTTCAGCACTAAAACTTTGATACATTTGTTGAGATAAAAGAAATATTTGTCATCTGTGGAATTTCCTTCACATGTATTTGCCAACAAAGCTAAGGTTGGAAAGGGAGAGTGATACATAAATCCCATAAATTAGTATTCCTTCCTTGGCCTTTCATTTCTAGAAGAGGAACTCAAGTAGTATTTCCCATAATAAACAACTGACATAGATATCAGAGAAGGTAAATATATTCTAGTTGTGTTCACATAAAGATTTTTTACGACCCACTTTAGCATGTTACAGGCCTTCATTGCTATTTGAAAGTAAATCTACTAAAAGGAAGAAATACCTGTGGAAGGCCATCCTGTAATCCTGTATCTGAATGGAGGGCTAATGAGTGACAAAGGCTACACTTAGTTATTTAGAAAGAACTCAACATTAGAGATGCTACTGAGCATTAGACAAGACACTGGAATTTTCATCACAGCCATCAGATCACTGATCTATAAGTAAATAGTTGCCTCAATATTCTCATCTGTAAAATGAAATCTAGTGTTATTTTCTGGACTATTTTACCCAAGTCCTGTAAGTATTCTTTCTTTGGCTATGCTGGGTGTCCTAGGGCAAATCACTTAGATTCCCTAGCCTTCTTTTGTTTTTCTTTCTCATCTCCCCCCTTTCCTTTATTTTGTGAGGGATTTGGACTGGAAGATCTTTAATGACGTGGCTTAAGAAATCTAATTTTATGATTTTTAAAGAACAGGTTAACTAGCTACCTGTTTGGAGGTATCAGATGGAGTAGATGAGTACTTAGCCCAAGAATATGTAAAGTCCTATGGGATCCTTGAAGAAAATGAAATTTTAAGGTGTGAGTCTTAATTAATAATAGTGATGTGATGTGTTACACAAATTCTCTCTCTTAAAATCTTTGGGTATATTAAATGTATCTTAAATTACTTAATTTGGGGCATTATTTATAATTAACAATTAGCAGATTTAGCTTATTATAAAATATTTTAATAGATAAAAGTTACTAATCCCTAGAAAACACAGTAATGTGGTAAGGCCACCCCAGTAATGAATAATTTGGCATTATAATGCTAAATCATTATCTCTCCCACCCTATCTTTTTACTATCAGTATTTTATCCTACTTAAATACTGTCAAAGAAGTAGGAAGAGTTTCCTTAACATGGATTTTTATTGTAAGTAAACTGTTTTCTTAAGAATAAAATCTCTCCAGTTATCTTTGGAATTGTTCAATTACGAATTTCTTCTTTTCCTTTGGTTAAACTTTATTTTGAGTAGCAGAATAAACTTTTGTTACATCCTCTTTTTCTCATCTTATATGCCTTCAAACTTTTCAAAATTTCCTTTCTTTAGGATTGTTTTTTCAGCTTTGGCTTTCAAGTATACATAGGTAATGCCCAGTGAGAGACAAGGAATTTAGAAATACCATTTTTTTTTTTTTTTTTTTTTTTTTGTGGTATGCGGGCCTCCCTCTGTTGTGGCCTCTCCCGTTGCGGAGCACAGGCTCCGGACGCGCAGGCCCAGCGGCCATGGCTCACGGGCCCAGCCGCTCTGCGGCATGTG